>NC_032013.1:19788459-19800852 GCF_001865875.1 Lupinus angustifolius | reverse complement strand
ACATAACTCTGAATCAAAGGGGGGGGGGGGCATACAAAATAAGTGGAGCATACATCAAGACAAGTCAAGAATATCACAAAGTATGCTACTCTCAGAAAACTACACTGACAAGAACATATTGGATTGTCATCATCAAAAAGGGGCGGATTGTGAAGAAGATCTGGCTCCTGACCTTGGCAAGGTTTTGATAAAGACATCAACATCAGATAAAAGAAGAAAAGGAAGAATACTTATGAAGACAAAGCTTCAAGAAATTAGAATCTAAGTCTTTAGGTACTCCTATCCTTATACTCTAATTTATACACTTAGTAGTAATGCTGAAAAGTATTTTAAAAGAAAATTGATAAACACAAGTATAAATGAAAACAATTTTCAAAATATTATGTAACAAGTTACTAGATCTAAGTAACATGTTATTGTAACTAAGTAACTGTACACCAGAACTAAGTAACTGTACACCAGAACTAAGTAACAGGTTATTGTAACTAAGTAACAGTACACTAGAACTAAGTAACAGGTTACATGAGTGAGAAACGAGTTATCCAACAAAAAATTGATCAGGGTAATCAATTACACCATGTGGGTAACCGATTACACCACACGATAAATAATTACCCAATTGGACAGAACAATTGGGTAATCGATTACACCTTTTGAGTAATCAATTACTGTCTGTGAAAATCAATTATACAATTGGACAGACTTGTTGGGTAATCGATTACATCGATTAAGTAGTTGATTACTGAGAGTTGTTGCACCAGTTTTCATATTAAAACCACACAACTTTCAACCCAAAAGAAATGATTTCATTCCAAACAAATCCTACCTTTTCGTAGAGGTCTTCTGGTTCATTGGAAAGTCTATATAAAGTCTTTGAAACTCATTTCATATATATACAATACATAACACAACTCAGATTTAAATTACTTACTCAAACTTCAATTTTCTGAAATACTTTTTCTACACTTGGTGCAACTTGTTTATAACTTTCAGAACTTGTTTTGCAAATTTTCCTTAAGTGTTATTGCAAGTTATTCAAACCTTATTAGCATTAGTACTAAATTATACATTGAGTTATTGGATTGCAAGAGTTTATAACTTCAAAATATTATAAAGGCAATCCATTGCCATTGTTAAACGTTTTCTTTATTCAAAGTATTGAATTACTTTCTTTCACAAGGGTGTGATAGGAAAGGGGATAGAGTCACTTGGAAAGGGTGTTTTGTAAAGAGTGATATAGGTGTTAGAGAGTGAGTAAGGTTCAAGAGAATCTCGGGGTGAGAAATTATAATTACTATTCTTAATATCTAGTGAAGAAATCTCTCGTGCTGCAAGAGTACTGGACATAGCCTTCGGTGAACAAGAAGATGGACTAGTATAAAACATATGTGTATTGTCTTCTCATTTATCTCCTTACATTTACTTGATTATTTCTGCATATCATTTTCCGCTTCTATTAACTCTTGAATTGTGTAGAAAAATCAGTCAGTGTTAAACAACTAATTCACCCACCCCCTCTTAGTTGCCATCTCAGTCTAATAGTTGACTGTCTTAACCGAGTGAGGGTTTGACCACTCTGAACCAGAGAAATACATGTCCGACCATGTTAAACCCGGCTAAACCAAATTGACCTAGGAAATAAACCGGACGATTCACTTAAAAATTTAAAAAATGGAACATTTCTCTAATCTTTTTAATTTACTCCACCTTAAAAAATATGAATATATGTTACTTCAATGTAACTATATATGATTATTACTTATATAAAAGTTTATATTTATATATAATTAGAGATCAAAGATTATATATAATTAAAGATTATATTTAATTACTTCAATGAACTTATATTTATATGTTACTTCAATGTAACTATATATGATTATATATAATTAAAGATCAAAGACATTCCGTTTTACCGTCCGACTCGGGTTTCACAACATTGGTTAGAATAGCCAAGACCTCTTCGGTCTGTAGAATGTCTTTGATCTTTAATTATTTAGTCCAAATTTTGGCTACTCTTGCTTAATTTATTAAGTTCAAGACTTAATGTTGAAACTTTCTTTTCAAGAGTAATATAGTTTTGACATGATGAAGATGATGGTTTATTTCTCAATACTTCTAACTCAATTTTTTTGTTTTAGAAACAATTTAGTGAGTTTAACATATTCATCATGTAAGTCATTAAATTCAAGTTGTAATTCAGAAGAAGAAAATAGTTTAGTTTTATTTTACCTCTTCATCATCAGAATGATGAGATGCCATTAGTGAGAGATAGGCTTGTTCTTCATTTTCTGGTTCAGAGGCAGAACTGGTATGATTGTCTTCCTAAGCTATGTAGGCTCTTCGTCTAGTCCTCATTTCAATTTTCCCTTTCAAGGAATTCTTTTTCAGGTTTGAACATTCCATCTTCATGTGACCATGCTTACCACATTCAAAACATGTAAGGTTTTGGTTTGAAGTGGAGGCGTCATTAGTCTTGGTGAATTTCTTCATTTGTCATGTTTTAGCGACTTTTTTCCTTTTAAGGAACTTGTTGAACTTCTTTACAAAAAGACTTATATCTTCCATCTCTTCCTTTTCTGATTCATCTCCTAATGACTCATATCTATCTGCCTTTCCTTTGAGAGAGATATTTTTCTTCTTCTTTTCTTGTTCTTCATGTTGGTGAAGTTGGTTGAGTTCCAGTTTGTGTTCCCGCAATTTACCAAATAAAGGAGCCAAGGACATTTTTGATAAACTTTTATTTTCAGAAATGGTTGTACTTTTAGTTGCCATGTTCTGGTGAGTGATCTCAGAACTTTTAAGTTCAAATCACTATTTGATAATATTTTTCCAAGTGCAATAAGATGATTTGTGAGGTGAGTAATTCTCTTTTGGACATCTAGTATTTTCTCTCCAGGCTTCATACAGAACATTTCGTATTCCTGGGAGAGAGTATTGAGTCTCGACATTTTGACTTCCTCAGTTCCTTCGTGGGTAGTATCTAGAGTATCCTACATTTCTTTAGCAGATTTTCAGTTTGATACTCTAAAGAATTCATCAATGTCAAGTGCTAAAGTGAGGATGTTTTTTTCCTTGAGATTGTATTGCACCTTCTTTTTGTATTCA
The DNA here is from genome assembly GCF_001865875.1 of Lupinus angustifolius. Classification (NCBI taxonomy): domain Eukaryota; kingdom Viridiplantae; phylum Streptophyta; class Magnoliopsida; order Fabales; family Fabaceae; genus Lupinus; species Lupinus angustifolius. Next base: position 19,797,744 of record NC_032013.1, on the reverse strand, counting down.
TCATTCCATGAGGATTTTGGCTTCACTTCCCTTACACCATTAACAACAGTGAAAGGTTCAGAAGGTCCTTCCTCAATCATATTCCAAGTATCCAGATCTTGAGATTTTATAAAGGTTCTCATTTGATTTTCCAAAAGTCATAACATTCTCCAACAAAACTTGGAGGGTGATTGATGTTGGAAACTTCTCCCAGAAATGATCCTGAGTCCATCTTAGATACAGGATCAGTTTTGAGAATAATTTACTCAAAATAAGCTCTGGTACCAATTGTAAGACTGATATGGCAACTAAGAGGGGGGTGAATTAGCTGTCTTAAATCTATGACAGATTTTTCTACAAATTCCAAAGTTAGTAGCAGCGGAAAAGTTATGTATAAAAATGTCAAGTAAATTTAAGGAGATAAAGGAGAAGAGAGTACTCAGAGAGTTTTATACTGGTTCACCTTCTTTCCACCGAAGGTTACATCTAGTAATCTTGTAGCACAAGAGATTTCTTCACTAGATATTAAGAGTAGTAATTAAAAATTCTCACCCCGAGACTTCCTTGTACCTTACTCACTCTCTAATACCTATGTCACTCCTAGGAAAACAAGTTTCCAAGTGACTCTATCCCCTTTCTTATCACACCCTTGTGAAAGAAAGTATTTCAACAATTTGAATGATGAAAGCATTAACAATGGCAAGGATTGCCTTTACAATATTTGAACACTGTGATCTCTTGCAATTTGATAACTCTTTATACAATTAGTTATAATGCTCAGAAGGTTTGAAAATATTTGAAACCACACTTGAAGCAACTTCAGAAAATTTAATATGAAAATTAAGAACTAGTTGCAAAAAGTGCAGAAATAGTGTTTCATAAAAATTACGATTGTGTATGTGAGTTGTGTTTTTTGAATTATGAGTTTCAATCCCTTTAAATAGGATTTTCAATCGGCCATAACACCTCTATGAAAAGGTAGGATCCATTTGGAATGAAATCATTATGTTTGGGGTGAAAGTTGTTCAGTTTGAACCAGAAAATCTGGTGTAATAACTCTCAGTAATCGATTGCAGCATCGACGTAATCGATTACTGTTGAAAGATTATTTCGAGAGGGAGAGTAGGATTTCCGCTCTCAACAAGTCGTTCCGGCAATAGTGTCATTTTGTTGAAAGTGGAATTCCTCTTCTTACTCTCATTTTCGGTGTGTTCTTTTTATTTGATTAAGTAAGAGAACTTGGTTTTACTCTTTGTTCACCATATCGGTTTTGTGGAATAAATTCCAACACCAGTTTAATGGTATTCTAATGTATAAAAATTGATGAATAGTTAGTTGTTAGAAATAAATAAATAAATAAAGAACAAAAGAATAATAAATTTAAGTGACCGTTATTAATATAATCCCTTTTGGGTTCATTTTATTACCAAACCAAATATTTTATTTAACAAACCCAACTTCTTCCTTTAGGAAGGTTGTATTAAAGAATAACAATAAATAAAAGTTAGTAAGTTAGTTTCATCACTTTTGTATATTAAAATGTGTTTTTAACAAATAAATTTATTGATAACACTTTACTATTTTACAATTTACACCTCTTTCAAGATTCAATTGTAGTATAGTATAGGGTTATGTCGAACCACAAGGAATTTCCTAATAGAATAAATGATATAAACATGTCAACGCACAAATAATGGGTTAAACATATTTTGATGGGTTTTTGGTTTGATTTGCACATAAATAATTTAACAAGAAACATAAACTAAATATACTTAGACAAGTTCATTTTTAATAAAGAAAATATTTCTCAACTTCTTATGAGTTTGAACTACTTAGACAAGTTCTTATGTTTTACTTTGATTAACTCCAAACACCAAGTTCTAAAATCCTCATTTTAGTGTATGTCCTAAAATGGTAGAATGGTAATCACTTATATTTATTACTAAATAATATTACATCCATAAAGAGATTAGGTTGTCCCACCCTAATCTTGGCTACTCTAATATTGAAGTAGTAATGAATATAATATCTTAAGAAAAGTATGTTTAACTTGGCAAATAATCTAAGTAGTACAACTACTTCTTACTTTATGTGTTAAGTGTTTGAGACAAGTAATTTTATTGACTTGAAATCATTTTTTAGGTGATCAATCTAAAAAGACCATTAAGCACTTCTCAAACAAATAATATTAACCAAAGCACCAACTTGAATGATTAAAATTCAAACTTTTAGAATATAAGAAGAAGTAGAAATTACATAACCATATTCAAAAGAAATTGTTAGGAGTATAAGCCATCCATCCAAGGATTGGATGCTTTTGAGTCCAAATGAGAGTACAAAATTGACTTTTGCATGTCATTTGCCTTCACTTTTTCTCCTCTTGAATTCTAAACTAAAATTACAAATTTACTCGAAATAAAGCTCTAAAAACTAAGAAATGAAGAGAGAACTTCAGAAAAGAATTTCTAGTGAGAGATTTATTAATTTGAAGTGGAATTGGTTCCCTTTGTTAGAATGAATTGATCCCTATTTATAGAATTCATTTGTTGATCGCTGAGCTGCTTAGCTGAACCGATAAGCAGCTGACCAAACCCTTCAGCATGGGTTTGGTCCCTTGATCAAGTAGCTTTGTCACCTCCTTATTCTTGACTCATCAAAGCTAGTGGTGGGCTATGAAACCAAGTATTGTGAGCTACTTCTGAAAAGCCTATGGTGGGCTACTTGAGATGAGGTCATGGGTGACTTCACAGTTTGCTTGATGGTTAAGTCAAGTCTGGGTGCACACCGCTCAGCACACCTATTGCACCGCTATGCTGCTTGTTTAGCAGTTTTGACCGTGCTGATTGGGACGTGGCCTGGTGCTTGTTGATCTGGTCAGGAGTTTGGTTCTCTATTAAGCTGCTTGGTTGGACCACTAAGCTACTTGTTCAGCAGCTTGAGCATGTGCCAAACTTGTGTCTGACCATGTCAAGCTGAATTCTGACCGTGCCAGGACTATTCCGGTCCTTGGCTGATCGGCCAAGTAGGTCCGCTCAGCTTCTTGCTTGAGCAGGTTGGTCCAGGTTAAGCTGGTGTCCAGGTGAGGCTGGTGTCCAGGTTAGCTTAGCGGGGCTTGGTCCATGTTTAGCTGCTTGGTTGAGCACCTTGATTTTTGACTTTTTATCTTTTTGACCATGAGTCTTTTTTCTCTTCTTTTCTTCATTCTAAATCCTACAAAATACATAAAAAAGAAATACACATACAAATATACAAGATTGTGATATTTTATACAAAAGGTATTGTTTTAAGTTGGATTTTCTCAATTATGATTAAGATAAGTGCCATAAAAGTGTATGAAATTTAGGTATGTTTGGCACTTATCAAACTCCCTCCAACTTAAAACTTAGTTTGTCCTCAAACAAAAGGTGAAAATTATCCGAAATCAATTTGGCTAAAAAATAATAATGATGATGAACATGATTTCAAATGTATAAGCATGTCAAAAATAGATTTCAATGAGATTTTTCATGGTTTGTGAATTTTGACACATAATGTTTCAAACAAGAATTCAATGCTTTTGCTTATAAAAAAGGTGTAACAATTTACCTAATCAAACATTTTTCTAACCAAAAAGTGTTTCTTTGCACACAATTTTTCAAGCATTTGTTTGTAGTAATTTGAACTTGTTTTTCATCTCACCTATTCTCTTGAATTGCATAATTACTCAAAGATCACTAAGGTCTTCATTTAGGTTGTAATGAGGTTTGATTTGGATAATGTTTTTTTAGATTTTCAAGGCTAAGTTAAAAAAAATAAAAGAGAGCATTTTTGAATTTTTTTCAATTGAATACTTTTTACTCTTCTGTTTTCCATTATTTTTTTCCAACCTCTTTTACTTTTCAGACCATGGCTTATATTTTTCTCAATCTCTTTTTGTTTCTTTTTTAATTTTTTAGAAGCAAAGTCCACCCATTTTCCCCCCAATTTGATTCTTTCAAACCACTCTTTAAAATTTAAAGCTCTCTTAGAACATTTTATCAATTTGGTTTTATGGGATAGTTTGAAAAAAAAATATTTCATTTGTTTTGGATCAAAGGGGCTTACAAAGGATGTTCCTAACTTGGTTTGGACTTTTTGGCCTTTGGTTCAACTAATCAAAGAACATGCCTTCATCATTTCTTATCATTTTTATGCAATTAAGAGATTTAAACAAGTTTAATAAGACAAATCAAATGTTGATTCTCATTCATGTGTTTGGCTCACTCCCTCACTTGGTTTGGATTCACACTTTTTAATAAAAAAATTTTTGCAAAGATCTTGTTACATAAAATTGAATTTTCAATTTGCAAAATTTTTCAAGTTATGGCATTATGTGACATTTTTCACAAAAATTTAGCATATATCACATTTTGGCCAATCAAAGATTAATTTAAAGTATGCCTAACATTTCCTAATCATGTGATCATGCTTCAAAAATTTTGTTTTAGCCATTTTGTTTTCGGTTTTGAATTTTTTTTTGAGTTTTTGAACAAACAAATTTCCTTTTTACATTTTTACACAATCTAGACAAGAAAAAAAAATAAATTACATCAAGTCATGTTCCCCCTTTTTAAATGAAGGCTTGTCCTCAAGCCTTAAAAAGTTGGGGATGTACTTGATGTGATTTAAAAATTTGTTTAGTTTTTCTAAAAATAAAAATATAAAATTAACATTACTAACAAAAAGACACTCTATTAATTTTAACTTGCTCATAACACAAATTTAAAACATAATGGGAAATGACATAAAGAAATGCAACATAGTATGAAATTTGAAATTTTTTAGGGAAAAGAAACAACCGAAAAAGCTTTTTCTCATTCTTCATCATCTTCATTTTCTTCCTCTTCACTTGTGTCTTGGGACCTTCCCTCGGGTCACTTAGTTATTGCTACGAATTCTTGATAGGATCCTCCCTTGAAATTACGTTTCTTCCCAAAAATACTATGCAAACTTTTGTAGATGCCCTTAAGCCCATGGTAGCATGCCTTTTGTTGCAAATTTTGCATGTGTTGTTCCTTCATTATGGCATCTACCTTAGAACTCATGGTTCTCCCATATCCACTTGGTTGTGTTGAGTTTAAGTCACCAAACTTCTTTCTAAGCTCATATTGATCTTGGGAAAGGGTTTTCTCTTTGCCATTTTTGGTGACATAAGCATGGTTGATCTCGGATTTGAGAGCCATCATTTTTTTGTAGGGTCCAGACACATTTTGAAATGTGCACAAGTCAGTGATAAAGGATGGAAGAATAATTAAAGGAATACCTTTGTTAATGCAATCTCAAATAGCATCTAAGATCACTGCAACAATATCTATGGAGTCTTCATCATAAATGGAGCTAATTAGCTTTGCTTTAGGAATAGGGATGTCTGAAACATGTAAGGAAGGCCATATGTTGGAGAGTATGAAGCTTGCCCATATTTGGGTTTGTTGAGTCATACAACATTTGAAAATGGGCCCAAACATGTTGAGCTCCAAGTCCTCTAAACATAGACTTTTCCTAACATATTCTTCTTCATGACTTTCTTTTTCACCCAAGTAGGATGTATTGAGCTTCGTTTGGAAGTCACATAAGTCATTTCCTTCACTTGGTGGATTCCATGGATTACCCAAGTATTCATTGATTACATGCTTGTTGTAGAAAACTTGAGTCCCATTCACCCAAGTGTTGCGGTTTCTCCTTGCGTCACTTGATGTAATTGAGTTGGCAAAAAATTGTTTCACCACATCCAAAGAAAACATTTTCTTTGGTTGAGCAATTTTTTGTTAACCATATTTTTTTATGATGAAAAGAAAACCTCCAAAGTCATCTTCACTCAAATTGACAATTGTTTCTAAAGTGATAGCAGTCTTGAGTGTGATTTCTTTGAATTTTTCCTTAGCATCATTGGAGACAAATTGGAGTTTTTGTCCTCCCTTGCAACTTCCTTTCCTCTCCTTTATGAACTTCGAAAATTCTTAAGAAAAGTCCACAATACAAAAGGAAAAACTCCAAAAGAGTTAAAACGTAAAAATGTGCATGAGTGTATAGGTTTTTCATGAATTAAACCTCTTACACATTTTATTTGAATAAGATTAAATAAAAATAAAATAAATTTACAAAAGAAAATAACTAAGAAGGAAAACTTACATGATGAAGGTAAAGAGAAAACTTGAAATGTTGAGAGAAAACGTTTTTGAGTTAAGATGAGTTTGCAAATTTTGCTTGATGCTTTGTGTTTCAAGAATGGATGTTTATATAGGAGTTCGATGTCCTTGGTCAAGGTCTTTGGTCAAGGTCTTTGGTCAAGAAATTTCGGTCAAAAATTTAAGAAAAACTCCTCTTTTGAGGAATTTTCGGTTCCAAGGCACATGGCCTGGTCAGACCTGCGTTGAGCCCATGGTCCCCCATGCTGAGTGGTGGGTCAGTGGTCCAGGCTTGACCGAGTAATGAGCCTTGACCAAGACTTTTGACTCTGTTTTGGGCCCTTTTTTATTTTTTAGTTTTATGTATTTGGCTCATTAACCCATTTTTGAAAAAAAAAACTTTTCTCTTGTAAAAAAAATTATTTTCCAAGTTTTGATCCCTAAAAATTATTTTTCGAAAAATAAAAAATTTAATTCTTAACAAACAAACAAAAAATAAAATAAGGACAAAAATTAGAAAGGGAAATAACATATTATATATAAAAATATAATGGGTTGCCTCCCAGCAAGCGCTTCTTTAATGTCATTAGCTTGACATAAGTTACCAACAATTTTTATTCCTTCTACTGCCCCGATGGTCTAGATTCACCTCTCAGGATTGCATGACCATGTTCTCTAGGGTTCACTTCTGTGTTAGCTTAAAATGTTGATTTTTCATTTTCAGCTATTTTCTTGGCCAGCTGCCCCATTTGTATTTCCATATTCCTTAGAGAAACATCAGTGTTTTTATGATTTCCCATGGTCATTTGCATAAATTGGTTCAAATTATCTTCCAGTTTGATGATTTTATCCTTAGTTGGATGCTGAAACTGATTATTCTGGGGGTAGAAGTTTTGTCTCTGAGGAAGGTCTTGCCTCCAAGGTCGATTCTTTTGAAATTGATTATTAGCCCCTTGAGGGTAATTACCTTGAAAATTTTGACATGGAGGATTCCCAACAAAATGCACTTCCTCATTCTGGCAGACATTGGCATCATGATCCTTATTGCAGTTGTCACACCTATAAATCTGCTTCTTTGAGGTTTCCTGTAAGTGTTTTGGTAGATCATTGAGTTTCTGGGTCACCTCTTCTAATTGTTGTTGAAGCAGTTTATGTTGGGCCAAAACGACATCAGTTGATTTTAGTTCAAGCATTCCACCTTGCCTAGGTGGTGGCCTTCGTTGGTGTTGACTTTTCTGATCATTTAATGCCATGGATTCGATAATGTCAATAGCTTCCTGCGGAGGTTTAGCCATTAATTGTCCGCCTGTAGTTGCATTTAATATCCATTTATGTTGTTGCTGAAGTCCATTGACAAAGATATGAATCTGGGTTTGTACGTCGAATCCATGATTTGGGCATTTTCTGAGCATAGATTTAAATCTATCCCAAGCCTCGCATAGGCTTTCCCTAGAAGGCTGGATAAAGGTGGAGATCGCAGTTTTCAAGTCCATAAATTTTCCTTGCAGAAAATATCTAGACATAAATTTTTCTTCCACCAAATTCCAGTTATTCTGCATATGTTGTGGGAGATCGAGGAACCACTCTTTGGCTTTTCCGATTAATGTTAACAGAAATAGCCATAGAAAGATGGTCTCCTCCTCAGACTCGGAGATCCCAGCAGTACCAACCAACTCATAAAATTTAGTGAGATGGTTGTATGGACCTTCGTGATCTAATCCAGCAAAAGGGTTGGCATACATGAGCTGTACTAACCATGTTTTCATTTCTGTCGGCCTTTGAAAGCCGAAAGGTCTCCCGATTCTTATCATGTTTCTGGGGTTGAAGCTGACAAATCCTCCTATGTTGTTCTGATTTTCTGCCCTAGACTCATGATTCTTTGCCATTTATGTTTTGTTTTCTTGGGAAATAGTTTTTGCTTTGCGTGCCCTCTTTTCTGCTCTTATCTGTTTCTTGAGAGTCTTCTCTATTTCAGGATCAAGAGAAATTCAAGTTGTTTATTCCTGTTCATGTACAGAAAAAGGTTCTTCTATCTATTTTCCAAGAAGAATTAGTGAATAAATAATGTACACATTTAATAATTCACATTTTTGTACAAAGTCAAAAATAATTTTTACAAAAGAAAAATAAGTTTATGCACAATTATTTAATGAATGACATATAAATATGAAATGTTCTATTATTTAAGCAATTCCCTGGCAACGACGCCAATTTGTTGAAACATTATTTCGAGAGGGAGAGTAGGCTTTCCCCTCTCAACAAATCGTTCCGGAAGTAGTGCCAATTTCTTGAAAGCGAAATTCCTCTTCTTACTCTCATTTTCGGTGTGTTCTTTTTATTTGATTAAGTAAGAGAACCCAATTTTACTTTTTGTTCGTCATCTCGACTTTGTTGAAATAAATTCCAACGCCAGTATAATGGTTTCAAGAATATTCCAGTTACAACTTACTTCTTAATACTCATGTGAATGCGTTATTCCTTCTTTGCCCCATCTCGGCTTTGTTAGAATTCTAACACCAGTATAATGGTATCGAAGCAATCCCTTACTCCTCCTCAGACTCGGAGATCCCAATACCATCTCGGTTTTGTGGAATAAATTCCAATACCGGTTTAATGGTATTCTAATGTACAAAAAGTGATGAATAGTTAGTTATTCGAAACAAATAAATAAATAAAGAACAAAAGAATAATAAATTTAAGTGACCATTATTTATTTACTCCCTTTCGGGTTCATTTTATTAACAAACCAAACTTCTTCCTTAAGAAATATTGGTATTAAAGAATAAATAAATAATAAAAGTTAGTTAGTTAGCTTCATCACTTTTGTATATTAAAAGGTGTTTCAACAAATAAATTTATTGATAACACTTTACTATTTTACAATTTACACCTCTTTCAAGATTCAATTGTAGTATAGTATAGGGTTATGTCGAACCACAAGGAATTGCCTAATAGAATGAATCATATAAACATGTCAATGCACAAATAATGGGTTAAACATATTTTGATGGGTTTTTGGTTTGATTTGCACATAAATAATTTAATAAGAAAAATAAGCTAAATATTCACAAATTCTTGAGGAGAAAAGATCATTTTGAATAAAGAAAATATTTCTCAACTTCTTATGAGTTTGAACTACTTAGACAAGTTCTTATGTTTTACT
>NC_032013.1:19757777-19788359 GCF_001865875.1 Lupinus angustifolius | reverse complement strand
TACAAAATTGATTTTTGCATCTCATTTGCATTCTCCTGTTCTCCTCTTGAATTCTAAACTAAAATTACAAACTTACTTGAAATAAAGCTCTAAAAACTATGAAATGAAGAGAGATCTTCAGAAAAGAATTTCTAGTGAGAGATTTATTAATTTGAAGTGGAATTGGTTCCCTTTGCTCGAATGAATTGATCCTTATTTATAGAATTCCTTTCTGGACTGCTGAGCTGCTTGGCTGGACCGCTAAGCAGTTGGCCAAACCCTTCAGCATGGGTTTGGTCCCTTGATCAAGTAGCTTTGTCACCTCCTTATGATTGACTCATCAAAGCTAGTGGTAGGCTATGAAACCTGCTATTGTGTGCTACTTCTGAAAAGCCTATGGTGGACTACTTGAGATGAGGTCATGGGTGACTTCATGGTTTGCTTGATGGTTAAGTCAAATCTGGGTACACACGGCTCATCACACCTGTTGCACCGCTAAGCTGCTTGTTCAGCATCTTTGACCGTGCTGACTAGGACGTGGCCTGGTGCTTGCTGATCTGGTCAGGAGTTTGGTTCTCCGCTAAGCTGCTTGGTTAGAGCGCTAAGCTGCTTGTTCAGCAGCTTGGACATGTGCCAAGCTTGTGTCTGGCTGTGTGAAGCTGAATTCTGACCGGGCCAGGACTAGTCTGGCCTAGGCTGAGCGGCCAAGCAGGTCCACTCAGCTGCTTGCTTGAGTAGCTTGGTCCAGGTTAAGCTGGTGTCCAGGTCAGCTTAGCGGGGCTTGGTCCACGCTTAGCTGCCTAGTTGAGCACCTTGATTTTTGACTTTTTTGCTTTTGACCATGAGTATTTTTTCTCTTCTTTTCTTCATTCTAAATCCTACAAAATACATAAAAAATAAATACACATACAAATATACAAGATTGTGATATTTTATACAAAAATTATTGTTTTAAGTTGGTTTTTATCAATTATGCTTAAGATAAGTGCCATAAAAGTGTATGAAATTTAGGTATGTTTGACACTTATCAATTACCCAAACATTATGTACAAGTGAGTAATTTATTATCACATTGTGTAATCTGTTACTCAATGTGTGTAATCAATTACCCAAGTATTCTAAATCCAATTAAGTAATTGATTACCATATTGTGTAATCGGTTACTCAAAGTGTGTAATCGGTTACTCAAAGTGTGTAATCGATTATCATGTTCAGATTTTGTTGGGTAACTCGTTTCTCACTCATGTTACATGTTACTTAGTTTTTCTAACCTATTACTTAGTCACAATAACGTGTTACTTAGATCCAGTAACTAGTTACACAGTATTTTGAAAATTGTTTTCATTTATACTTGTAGTTTTCAATTTTATTATAAAATATTTTTTAGCATTACTACTAATTGTATATTATAGACTATAAGGATAGAAGTATCTATAGACTTAGACTCTAAATTCCTTGAAGCTTTATCTTCATTGTCTTCATAATTATTTTTCATTTTCTTCTTTATGTGATGTTTGTGTCTTCATCAAAACCGTGTCAAGGCCAACAGCAAGATCTTCCCCACACTATGTTCTAAATCATAGTGATTATGTTTGATAAAAAAATTCAGAACTTAAACGAATCCCACAACCAAATATAGAGGGTTCAAGTGTTGATTTTAATTAGGTGTTTTATTATCAATTTTATTGTTGTGAAAGTATTATTGTTATTAATCATTAGCAACACTCTAAGTGTTAAAATTACACTACAAATGCTCATATTGATGTTATTGATATCTTATTGTTTTATTGTCTTGTTATTATTGATGTATTTTTGTTGTTGTTGCCACATTTATTATATTTGATAAAAAAATTAGAACTTAAAAAAATCCCACAACCAAATATAGAGGATTCAAGTGTTAATTTTGATTAGGTTCTTTATTATCAATTTTATTATTGTGAAAGTATTATTGTTATTAATCATCAGTGGAACACTCTAAGTATTAAAATTACATTGCAAATGCTCATATTGATGTTATTGATATCTTGTTGTTTTTATTGTCTTGTTATTATTGATGTTTTTTTGTTATTTTTTTCATTTTTTACTTTTATTATTATTGTCTTCTTGTTTATTACTAGTTTATGATGTTGTTTATTTATACTATTGTTGCACACATTTTAATGTTGTTTTAATATTGTTGAACAATATTTTTATTGTTGCTTTATGCTTAATATTTAGTCATTTTTATGAGTTTTGAATGTAATTGTAATTTCAATATTTTATAAAAAAGACCGATCCAAACCGACCTGAAACCGCATATAATATTTGGACCGGATTGGATCGAACATCTTAATATAAACAGACCGGACTGGACCAAACCGCGTGTTAATTACATGTTTGGGTCGGATTATGTTTTACCTAAAAATCAATTCAAATGGACCACAAATACCCTTACTCATTCCTACAATTTAGGATACACATTTAAGTTAGGTAAATAAGTATCATATTTCATGTCATGAAATAATAGAACATCCTACGATCACTATTTATAGGCAAAAGGTGTTTTGAATTTTAAAACTTGATAGAATAGGATGTAGGATTTAATTTTTGTTGATCAAAATTTCCCTTTGTTTAATAGAATACATGTAGAAGAATAAATTTTGTTATCACAGATAAAATCAAATCAAAGATATTGTTTTTCTTAAACCATCAATATTGTTGTTTTCATATAAGGGTCAATGATATATTCTGATTTTTTCCTAGAATATTATTATTTTTGTTTTAGATTAAGCTTCATTATATTTTATATTATGAATTAGATGTTTTTAATATTATGAATTCATACCATCGTAAATATGAATGTTTAAAAGTAATTTTAATAAATTAATGTTTACATATGGAAGTTATTATTATTCTTTACGTCATTTTTTACTAATAAATGTTTACTCATATGTGTATATATTTATTATTAGTTATTTAAGAATTAAAAATAAGTGGTTATAATGTTATATTTATAATGAGCATTATCTAAAATTAAGGAATAAAAAATAACATGGATTGAAATTGTATTAATATTATATTAACGCATAATATATATTAACTAACTTTAATGTTATATATATAATTGTAATCGTCCACTAAGTTTCCAATGTTAAAAATAAATATTTAATATGCTCAATAAATCATACTATAATTCATATTTCATGCCTATAAATAATATTCATGTATCATTTAAATATAAGAAGTTACATGAGACTAATTACATTCTCAAATATTTTCTTAATTCTTGTTTGTTAAATATAATTATAAAATGCAAATAATTAAAATTAAATGGTCAACACGTTAGACTCTTAGAAATTAGGCAAAATTACTATATTAAATTAGTCTGAGTTACTTCAGACCATATAAATTAATTTATCTTATAAAATTAGATCTATAAATTATTTTGAATCTATTTTTCGAGTTTAAACTCATATTTTAAGATAATTGTATAATATAGTTAATAATTAAAATAGTAGTAGATACATTGCATTCTAAAGTTTTATACCAAAATGATGATGGTTAATTAAAGCAATTAATGACTAATATAAAAACATGAATTACAAATTTTGAAGGTTTTAATAAGAGATGCACACAGGGTCATAAAATTAACCTATAGAGATATTCTAAGGGACATCCAAACTACAAATAAAAAGATAAGAGGATAAGGACGAGGAAAGATGAGGAGATAAATAAATTAATAACAACAACCAATAGATTCAATAAGATTGCCAATCCAGTTCCAAAGAGAGATAACAAAAGGACAGTCCAGAAATACATTGTTAGAAGACTCAGCTTCACTTGGCAAAGGCTACAAATTGAAGCTAAGGGAATGCCTTTTTTTGTAATTTCTAATCAGTAGGCATTCTATTGTTGACTAGTCTCCTAATATTGAAAGGATTTTGTAGGAGGAATTGATATTGACTAAATCAAATTACACCAATTCAATTGATTGACACAAGGCTTGAAATAACTATAGGCTAATTTTAGAGTAAGAGTTTCATCACTTGAGTGCTTCCAAAGCAACTGGTCACTCTACTTTGGGTTATGAATATGAATTTTGGCAATAGATTCAAGAATGACAGGATACATTGAAGCCAACCAAGAATGAATAACCCACTTTTGATCCTAAATAAAGTCAGCAACTGTGGTTGACAGAGAAGATTGAAGATTGGCAGAGATGCTCAAAGAATCCACCAGAGTGCAACCAAACTAATTATGTAACCAATAACTGACTTTTCTACCATTTCCAACTAGCCAAATTGAGTTATTAGAAACCACTTGCCAAACTTTTTTAATTCCAGGCCACCCAAATGATTTTACATAGCTAGCATTCAACTTTCCTACTCTATAAAGCCTTTGTCTGTAAAAAGATGCCCATTCATGATTGGAAGATTTAATTTCCTAAGCAATTTTAGGGATTGCAGCCTGGTTTAGGTCAGAGGTGGATCTCACACTAAGGTCACCCTCCTTAACTGAACTACACACTTTATTCCAAGCAATTGTGACCATCTTCTTCACATTTGTGTCACCTGACCAGATCAAGTTTCTAATATTTTTGTCCACAGTTTCAGTAGGCTAGCAAGCCAAACATAAACATGAAAGTTGTAAGCAAGCATATTGTGAAAGATAGTCTTGACAAGCTCAATGCTGCCCATAATTGAGAGGGAGGATCCCTTCCATTTTGAAAGCTTTACGATGATCCTGTCACCTATAGGCTGCATATGAAGAGTGCTTGGCTTTCCTCTGAATAAAGGGATCCCAACGTAGATAAAAGGAAGACTACTTGCATTGAAACCCAATCAAGAAGCCAAATTAGCTAACTTCATAGCAGTGGCTTGAGTGGAGTACAACTTGCATTTTCCAAGACTAATGTGTTGCCCTAAAGTGAATGTATATATATGTAAGTATATATATATATATATACATACATATATATATATATATATACATATATATATATATATATATATATATATATATGGAGATAAGGTAGATACCATAGTTTTTGAGATTTTAATAGACCCTTAAGGATGAACCTAGGTAAATAAGATGCTAACGAAGAGGATTACTGGAAGAGCTACAAAATAATATAATCAAGCATAGCATATCTGCAAAATAAACAAATTAATAAAAACATAAACAACAAAATACATGGAAAAATAAGCATATATTTACAAAATCAACAAAAAAAATCAATAAAGGGATCTAGAAAATAAGAACAAATCCATAAATAATCAAATGAATGACAAAATAAACAAAAATATTAATGAAGAGAAGAGAACAAATCTAGAAAGTAAGAATAAATCTACATAGTAAAAAAACAATGGAAAAAATACACTTTAAACAACATATCTACAAATTAAGAACAAATCTACAATAATGAAAATTTAGTAGCGGGATATAAAAGCCATCATATTAGGTTTAGCAGAAATGGCTACACGTGTTTTTGTGTTGATGACAAAGTAAATTCGATGAATACAACATTGGGTTGTGGCTATTAGAGAGAAATTGAGGGAGATAAGAAGAATGATATATGAAATGAAACAGGTGAGAAGAAGAGGGAGATATGAAAAGAAATTGGAGAGAAAATATTAAATCAGATGTGAAAAGTGATTTTAATCCCTTTAATGTGAGGTGTAATTTATTCAAGAATAAAAAACAATCCATCAATTATTAATATTAAATTATTAAAATATACAATGTATAAAAAGAGAAGATGTAGTATGAGAATGTATATAGAAATAATATGGATATGTTTTGGAAGGGAAAATTTGATTAAGAGGCTTATATGTGTCAAGAGAAATTGTTTTTAATTGTTTAATATGCTCAAGGAATGATACAATAATTCATATTCATAATTTATACCTATCAATGATACTCATGTATCATTTAAATATAAGAATTTACATGAGACTAATCACATTCTCAAATATCTTCTTACTTCTTGTTTGTTAAATATAATTATAAAATGCAAATGAACAAAATTAAATGGTCAAAACATTACACTCTTAAAAATTAGGCAAAATTACTATATTAAATTAGTCTCAAATTTTCTTCCCACCATATAAATTAATTTATCTTATAAAGTTAGATCTATAAATTATATTGAATCTATTTTTCGAGTTTAATCTCATAATTTAAGATAATAGTATAACATAATTAATAATTAAAAAAGTAGTAGAAAAGTTGCGTTCTAATTTTTATACCAAAATGACGATGAGTAATTAAAACATTTAATGGTTAAAAAAAACATGAATTATAAAATGTGAACGTTTTTAATAAGAGATACACACAGAGTCATAAGGTAAACTTGTAGAGATATGCTTCAAGAAAGAGTCAAACTGCAAATGACAAGATAAGTGGATAAAGGCAAGATAATATGAGGATATGAATGGATTAATAACAACAAACAATAAAATACAATAGCAAATCAAATTCAATTGTTGTGCATAGGAGAATAAAATTTAATATTTTAATAAGAAATGCACACAGTGACATAAAACTAAGACATAGAGATGCTTCAAGGGAGAGCCAAACTGTTAGGTATCAGTGACAGAGTACACCTAGAAGGGGGGTTGAATAGGTGTTGTGATTCCCACTTACCTCTATTCGCGACAAAGCTCTATTCTGGAAAACCACCCAGTTAATCGATTAAAGACTGCCTTAATCGATTAAGTCGCACATAATTAGCAGTTTCTAAATGGCTCGATTACACAACCACTCACAAATTATACATAAATTATATAGCAGATATATTTGAATAGAATGATCTTTATATGACAGAGATACTATATTCAAATTATCAGCTACAATAGGCAATTAAAAACAACTTAAAACAGTAAAGAGATAAGGGTATGAAATAGCCTGCAACAAGGTTTTTATACTGGTTCGTTTTGCGGTTCACTGCAAAACTGCATCCAGTCCTCCCTTCTGATGAGGGAGATTTTCTTCACTAAAATTGAAGCCAATGTATCTTACATACTCACTTCCAATTACAAGACCTTGAATGTTACCTTCTTGAATTCCCAGAACCTCTACCTTGGTTTGACCTTAACAATCTCCTAGGAAAACCTTTCCTACGATCCAGCCCCAACCAAGACTATGTTCTAAAGTCAAGACCCCCAAGTCTTGGTGAATACTCTTTTTATCTCGTTGGTGGTACGACACCAAGAGACGACTTTCCTTGTTATAAAAATCACAACAAAAATAGAGTAATGTGAAGCACAAAATAGCTCAAATATTATAACTAAGAACAAGCTATAAACCCCTATACAAATCTCACAAATTATCAAGAATATGTATAATATCATAATCATGCAGAAAACATATAATTTCTACCTTACGAAATCTCTAAAAGAACTGAAAGAATCATGCAAGAAAAGATAGAATGATGAACACATTTAATCACATGCAATGGATGACATTTTAAACCCTAAGCATGATACTATCTCTCACCATTCTCTCTGCCTCTACGATATACAATGCGCGCGAAAATATGCAACTTAGCAATTCTAAAAATGAACGTGTAAAAACACAGTTTTTATAGAAAATATGTTTGATGTCGAGTTAATCGATTTAGTGCCCTATTAATTGAGTAACGGGCTGTTTAGAATAATTGAATTATGTTTATAGTTATCTGTTGAAACTGATTAAAACTGATTTCACGTTAATTGATTAAAGCCTTACTTAGTCGATTAACTAACATATTTTTAGTTAAGATATCAAATGGTAAAATACCTATATGTGATGCTTATCAACTATACATGTTTTACCATTATGTTATGCCTAAGATGCACACATAACATGTATGATTAATGCATGAACATATAATAAGCTAGATGGCATGTCTCATGTAAATGATATGATAGTTTTTAGAATTTGTGAGATTTGCATCTAGGTTTACCTAACCTAGACAAAATAATTAAGACACATATATAAGATTCTAGTTTAGACATGAAGCTCTTGAATCTTTGGCATTATGATTTGTTGAGTTATCTTTAAGCTTTCACTAATTCCTTTGTCTTCGTCAAAACATAGGCAAGCTAAGTGCTATCTTGACGTTTTGCATTTTCAATCTCCCCTTTTTGATGATGACAAACTCAACACACAATTTTATTTCATGCATAGCTTGAAGATGGTCGCAGAATGCATGGTTGTTGATTTCAAAGTTAAAGCGCATAGCTAGACAAAAGAAGTTGAATTATATTTTACAACCTGCACACATCAAACAACAAAACAACCTTTCTCCCCTTTTGATATTATCAAAAAGATAAACTAAATGAAATTTTGGTCAAAAGTAAGAAGAGATATGAAGTGAACTCAAATTGTAATTAATCAATTGATATTGGGAATGTAATTAATCAACCAGTTGATGAAAAATTGAACATGTGCATGTACTGATTAGCATTTAATCGATTAAGACAGATGGATAATCAATTAAAACAACAGAATACAGTAATATAACATATTTAATGGCATGGAAGGTTATACATGAACTAATCAAGCATGGAATGATCAGACATTTATATTATAGCATTCAAACAGCAGGCTCAATCAAACGTAGGAGATACATATAACCAAACATGATCAAGGACCATTAAACATGTAATCATACTATATTTGACATAGATAGGAATGTTATGTAATCAAAGTAAAACCAAAATAGTAACGATTTAAGTTCAAATGGCATGCATATCAAGTCACAATAGTGCAACAAAAGTAGATAGTTAGAGTTACAACCCAAAAAGCATAGAGAAAATATGTCTCAATATTACAAAGCAACATAAATCCTGAAAGTTATCCATATAGAAGAACTAAACCTAAGTCAATCTAAGGTCTAAGTACTCCTAATCTAGGGATACGGAGGAGGATCTCTGTCATCAGGTATGGTCAGACTAATATCACCCCGGATGAGGAATCTCAACTTCTCAAATTCTACACAAAACCTCTCATTTTGTGCCTCAGCAGTGTTCTGAACAAATAGCTTGATAGTGGTTATCAATGTAGGCGACCTAACGTTCCTCAAATTGCTCCACGTCTGTATGGTAGGAGTCCTTCAGAGACTAAAAATGTAGATCCATTCTATTATTCAGCCTTTGCTCCATGGCGTCCAACTGAGCTAATCCAAAGGATGAATCCTACGGTGTGTTTCCAGTCGGCTCCCCCTAAGTTCCTGCATTAGCCTGATCTGTTCCAGCCTGATCCTCATCATCAGATAGATCCAAATCCATGGTAGTGTAATCCTCCTGGTATTTCCAAGTACTTCCGTACTTGTTGATACCCATCTTGTGGATAAAGCTTTCACCAACAAGGTGATCTTTATCAGAAGTCTTTGTGACGATGGTGTCAGATACGTCAATATGCAGATAGCCAATAATTCTCGATATGAAGATATTGTTGGGAAGCAACTTGGATTACGATGTAAAGACATTATACATGATCTTCAGGATCTCCTTAGGCCAATTAACCATTATATTCTTCTTAACATCATACATAAATTTCAGATCATTAATAGTTGGTTGAGCATGATTGGTGTTTCTCTGAACAAAAATATATGCAATCAGATAGTGAAGCAATTTATTCTCTATCAAAATGAATCAACTTTAGTTAGTTCTCCTTGGACATACAGATGGGGACCTCTCATACATGATTTTTAAACCTCAACAGCATCAAAATCCTTAAGCCATTCACAATCACCTAGGCTAACAGTAGTAGTGGATAAGCCACCCACATTCATAAAAATATCACTATCCGTCTCAAATAGATTTCACGAAACCATAGACCAATATATGCCATCCTTATAATGAAAGTTGGCGTAAAATTCCCTAATCAAAGCGGGGTACAAATTACCCGTTAATTCCAAAAACAGCACAGCTCCCTGAGCTTGCATACCTTACATAAACTCAAAATTTTGTTCTGCCATCTAGGTTAGATCAACATACCTTATGTAGGTGGGTTTCCTTCCCTGAAATTTGGACAACCGGGTCTCCTGGAGTATGAGTGAGTAGTAGGGATCTCCACGGTCATGCCTCACATTTGGATTTGAAGATGAAGCAGTAGGAGGCCTACGAGTGCGTTGAGCAGTTGTCTTAAACCTCTTCGAACGTCCTTTTCCCTTGTTGATAGAAAAACTGTGAGTAATGAGAGGAGAATAAGGATAAGGGAGGGAACCTAAAGCTTAGGGTGTGGAATTGGGAATGGGGTTTCTTGCAAAATTTGAGAAATGGATTGGATGAATTGAGGTGCAAAATGGGTAAAGGTGGGGTTTAATTTTTATTTTAAGCTAAGATTTTGAATTTTTCTATTGCATTTGAAATTTAGAGAGAAAAAGGGAGAAGAGAGGGTTTGTAAAAATGACAAAAACTCTACTAATTCTAATTTCTTTGTTGTCGTTAATCGATTAAGAGTTGCATTTAATCGATTAATCAGTATTAAAATTCCAGATTTTCAGAAAAAATGAAATGTTTGCTAGTGGAACTCATTTTAATTGATTAAGAAATAAAGTTAATCGATTAACTAGCATTAGAATTGTAGAATAAAGAGGTTTTTGGGTTTTAAAAGCATGCATAGATTTCTAACATATTTCAAGCAATTTTTAATCAAACACATATACATTTTCACCTTATCATACAAGATCATGAGTTATAACAGGAATATAATGCATTCACAACAAATATACATTTTGAAGCATATAAGACATTAATCATGTGAGGCATATAATAACATTTTTAGACAATTTTACTCAAGATAATTTTCATCAAGGATTCCAAGTTCTCTTTGAAGAACATAGAAAGTATATCGTGAGAGAGGCTTAGTGAAAATATCAGCCAATTGTTTAGTACTTTCAACAAATTGAAGCACACAATCGCCTTTTTGTACATGGTCACGCAAGAAATGATGCCTACTTTCAATTGTTTCGTTCTAGAATGCAAAATGGGATTCATGGATAGGTTTATGGCACTTCTATTATCAAATTTTATAGGAATCTTTTCTAGGTTAAGCCCAAAGTCCTTAAGTTGTTGCTTGATCCAAAGGATTTGAGCACAACAAACACCGACGATAATGTATTCTGCTTTGGCGGTAGATAAAGCAACACACGCTTGCTTTTTGTTGTGCCATGCAACTAAAGGTACTGCCTAATAAATGACAAGTCCCACTAGTGCTCTCCAGGTCCAACTTACATCCCGCAAAATCATAATCGAGATACCCTACTAAGGATAATGAGGCATCCCTAGGGTACCATAATCCCATATTAGTTGTTCCTTTTAAATATTTCATGATGCGTTTTACAGTAGTATAATGTGAATCTTTAGGCATAGCTCGAAATCTAGCACACATACAAACACTAAATATAATATCAAGGCGACTCACAGTTAAATACAATAATGAGCTGATAATCCCACGATATTTGGTTACCTCGATTGCTTTTCCCTTTTCATCTTTATCTAGATAGTAAGCGGACGCCATAGGTGTTGAAGCCTCTTTACACTTTTCCATGTCGAACTTCTTCACTAAATCCTTGCAATATTTCGATTGATGAATGAAGATGCCACTTTACATTGGTTTGATTTGTAGTCCAAGAAATAAGGTCAGCTCACCCATCATCGACATCACGAATTCACCCTGCATCATCTCAGAAAATTCTTTACAATGAATGTCATTAGTAGAACCAAATATTATATCATTAACATATATTTGAACTAGTAGCACATGATTCTCTAATCTACGAATAAAGAGGGTAATATCAACCATACCCCTAACGAACCCCAAGAGGAAAGAGCTCAATCTACCATACCAAGCTCTGGGAGCTTGTTTCAGACCATAAAGGACCTTTTTGAGCTTATATACATGATTCAGATATTTAAAATTTTCAAAGCCGAGAGGTTGATTTACATATACCTCCTCTTGAATGTAGCCATTCAAGAAGGCGCTCATGACATCCATTTCAAAGAGCTTGAAGTTCATAATCGATGCAAAGGATAAAAGTATTCTAATGGCCTCTAATCTGACTACAGGAGCGTAGGTCACATCCTAATCGATGCCCTCCTCCTTGTTATAGCCTTTGGCCACTAAGTAAGCTTTATTTCTGATTATCAAGCCAGATTCATCTAATTTATTACGAAAGACCCATCTAGTACCAATCACTGGATGTTCTTTAGGCTTAGGGACCAAGTCCTATACATTATTACACTCGAATTGGTTTAGCTCTTCTTGTATAACTATACCCCAGTGCACATCCTCAATGGCCTCATCTATGGTCTTAGGCTCGATTTGCGATACAAAAGCAAAAAAGTTACAAAAGTTTTGTAAAGAGCTACAGGTTACCACCCTCGTAGTTATATCACCTATCACTTTGTTGAGTGGATGATCCTTCTTGGACTTCCACGCGATGGGCAGGTCCTGATGCTCATCTTGGACAATTTGCTCTACTTATACTTCTTTGTCCTGGTCCATGTCTTTATAGTATGCTTCTTCCAAAGCACCTGCAACATCATCAGAAAATACCTTCCTCATCTCTTTTGGAGAAGATTCGTCAAAATGGATATGCACAAACTCTTCTTCTTGCATTGAATATTTATTAAAGACTCGTAAGCTTTATTATGCAATGAATACCCCAAAAATATACCCTCATCAGCTTTTGAATCAAATTTACTTAAAGCTCTTTTTCCATTATTTAATATAAAGCATTTACAACCAAAAACATGAAAATCAGCAATATTAGGTTTTCGGCCTTTGAAAAGTTCATAAGGAGTTTTTGAAAAGGTAGGCCTCAAGAGTATACGATTAATCACATAGCAAGATGTATGCACTGCATCAGCCCAAAAATATTTCGGAACCTTGATTTCATCTAGCATGGTTCTAGCAAGCTCCTCTAAGACTCGATTCTTCCTCTCAACAACTCCATTTTGTTGAGGAGTATAAGGGGTTGAGAATCGATGCATAATACCATATTTATCACAAAATTTATCAAATTGATGGTTTTCAAATTCGCCACCATGATAGGATCAAATATATACTATCTTATGATTAAACTGATGTTGGATTTGTTTGGCAAGATTTTTGAAAGACTTGAAAGCATCGCTCTTGGACGATAGAAATACTGTCCATGTGAATCTAGAGAAATTGTCAATGATTACTAAAGCTGTGATGGTCCAAACAAGTCCATATGGAGAAGCTCCAAGGGTCTTGTTGTGGATATCACATTCTTTTTAGCAAAAGAGTTTTTAACTTGTTTACTTTGACAAGTATTACAAGTTTCTTGAGTTTTAAAATCAAGTTTTGGTAGCCCATCAACCAAATTATTTTGAGACAATTTATCTTGATGCTTTATATTAATATGAGCAACACGCCTATGCCAAAGCCAGATGTCATCCTCTTTAGATATAATTTTGTTTTTAAAATAAAAAGAGTAGTGACATTCTCCAGGTTAATCATATAGATATTATTTATACGATATCCGACAAACTTAACTTTATTAGATATATTGTCACGAATAATACAACACTCAGAATCAAAAGATACACGGTTACCTTTATCGCATAGTTGGTTGCTACTCAAGAGATTATGTTCCAGGCCTTCAACATACAACACATTTTCGATCACTGCCTGATTTGAGTTGCTAATCGTTCTGGTGCCAAGTATCTTCCCTTTATTGTTGTTTCCATACATGACAAACCCTTTTTCTTTCAAGGATAAATCTAGGAATTCTGATCTATCTCTCGTCATATGTCTCGAGCATCCACTATCAAGATACTAATGTTGTCCATATGATCGTAACATACCTGCAAAACATATATCACTTGCCTTTTTCAGGTATCCAAGTTATGTTAGGTCATTTTCTGTTAGTAACTAGGGAGTCATCTCCCTTTTTCATCCATACATAAACGCCACTAGGTATACCATATTTTCTAATATAACAAGAGTAGGAAGTGTAGTGTGGCCATGTGTGCCACAATAAAAGCATGTTGGAACCTTTTTATTAATTTTTTTTCTTATTAGGCCGATTAATAGGTCTCCTATATGGTCTTCTCCTACACGTAGGGGGAATATATCCTAGCCTGGTATGGTCACCAACATTTTTGGTTTGGCTAAGCATAGTGTCTAACATGTTTTGACTCTGTGTGAGTTTTGTGAGTTTTTCATTGAGTCTCAAATTTTCATTTTTCAAATCTTCGCAAGAATCACACACAGTTGATTGACATAAATTATCATTAGAGCAATTGCATGCATTACAAGAAATGATCAGATCTAATGTTTCATTTTCCCATTTTAGTTCATCTAATTCTTTTTGTAATGAGACTATTTTTTGTTCATTTAGAAGGATTACTTTTTTTCTGTCATAACTAATCCTAGCTAATTTCTTTAGTTCATCATGCAATTCGACATACGCATTATACAAATCCTCATAAGGAGGAGAATCATCAGATGAAGTAGACGAGGTATCAGAATGTACCTCGTTGTTTACCTCTTTCAAATTTGAGTAAGAAGCATCATATGTTCTGGTCATTAAGCATAGCTTGGCTGTCTCCTCTTCATCTGAGGTGCTCGATGTTGTGTCCTCCTCTAGTACATCCCATACTATATAGGCTTTCTTTGACTTGAAGTTCCAAGGAGTGCTCTTATTTGAATCAACCTTCTTGATTTAAGTAGGACATTGAAACCTCATATGTCACGGCTTACCACATTCATGGCAAGTGAAGCGCTCTTTACTCTTTCCTTTCATGGTCGACTCTTGCGCTTCTTTCTTCTGGAAACGTTTGAAGCCTATTTTCTTTCGGAATTTCCTGAATTTGCGTACAAGAAGGCTCAAAGTTTCATCATCCACATATGAATCAGATTCATCTTCTTCTCTCTCTTCTATGGATTGAGACGTTGTTGCCTTGAAAGATATATTTTTCATTTTGCGATCTAATTCTTCATGCATAGTCAGGTGTCCAAGATCCATTTCATGATCTTGAAGCTTTCCAAATAATGTCACCAAAGGCATGGAGTCAAGATCCTTGGATTCCATGATGGTTGTTACTTTTGGTTGTCATCTCCAATCAAGACAGCGTAAAACTTTGTTAGTAAATTCTCCTTTGGTACAATATTTGTTTAGAGCAACTAAATGGTTAACGATATGAGTGAATCATTTTAGCATATCACTGATAGATTCACTCGGTAACATATGAAAAAGCTCATATTCATGTGTCAGGGCATTCAGCCTGGCACGCTTGACTTCGCTAGTGCCTTCGTGAGTCACTTGTAAAGTATCCCACATTTCTTTGGCATTTTGGCACTACGAAACCTGAAAGAACTCATCATAGGATTGGGCGAATGTGATGATGTTTTTGGCACACGGGTTGTATTGAACCTTTTTGCATTCATCATCGGTCTATAGACTTTTCGGATTATCTTTTAGTTCATCGTCCACTAAATGTTATGGAATGAAGGGCCCATTGACTATAGATTCCCAAATATCCGAGTCGATGGCCACTATAAAGATTTTCATGTGAACTTTCCAGTAGGCATATCCTTCGCCACTGAATACGGGAGGGCGGTTAATGGATGTACCACCACCGCCAAAGGGGTTAGTGGAACCCATTTATTTTCCCTTAAGGATCATGTGTATACGGTTGAGATAGCACAACGTACTAGCTCTGATACCACTTGTTAGGTATCAGTGACATAATACACTTAGAAGGGGGGGGGGGTTTCTTAGGTGTCGTGGTTTCCACTTACCGCTATTCGCACCAAAGTCCTATTCTGAAAAATCACCCAATTAATTGATTAAAGACTGCCTGAATCGATTAAGTCGCACATAATTAACACTTGTTGAATGGCTCGATTACATAGCCACTAACAAATTATACAGAATTGATATAGCATATATATTTAAACAGAAATGATTGTTATATGGCATAGATACTATATTCAAATTATCAGCTACAATAAGCAATTAAAAACAACTTCAAACAGTAAAAAGATAAGGGTAAGAAACAGCTTGCAACAAGGTTTTTATACTGGTTCACTTTGTAGTCCACTACAAAACTACATCCAGTCCTCCCTTCCAATATGTGAGATTTTCTTCACTAAAATTGAAGCCAATGTATCTTACATACACACTTCCAATTACAAGACCTTGAACTCTACCTTCTTGAATTCCCAGAACCTCTACCTTGGTTTGACCTTACCAATCGCCTAGGAAAACCTTTCCTATGATCCAGCCCTAGCCAAGAGTATGTTCTAAACTCAAGACCTCCAAGTCTTGGTGAAGACACTTCGTATCTCGTTGGTGGTACGACACCAAGAGAAGATTTTCCTTGTTACAAAAATCACACAAAAAAACAGAGTAATGTGAAGCACAAAATAGCTAAAATATTACAATTAAGAACAAGCTATAAACCCTATACAAATCTCACAAATTATTATGAATATGTATAAGATCAGAAATATGAAGAACATGTAATTTCTATCCTAAGAAATCTCTAAAAGAATTAAAAGAATCATTCAGGAAAGATATAATGATGAACATATTTAATCATATGCAATGGATGACATTTTAATCCTTAAGCGTGATATTGTCTCTCACTATTCTCACATGTCATTCTCTCTGCCTATATGACATACATTGAGCATGAAAATATGCAACATATAAATTCTAAAAATGAATGACTGAATTTATGAAGCATGGTGTAAAAACACAATTTATATAAAAAAAAAGTTGTTTTATGTCCACTTAATCGATTAACTGCTCTGTTAATCGATTAACGGGTTGTTTAGAATAGCTGAATTCTGCTTTTCAGTTAACTTTTGAAACTGATTAAAATTGTTTTCATGTTAATCGATTAAAGCCTTACTTAATCAATTAACTGGCATATTTTCAGTAAAGATATTAAATGGTAAACTGCCTATATGTTGTGCTTATCAACTATACATGTTTTATCATTATGTTACACCAAAGATGGACAAATAATATGTATGATTAATGCATGAACATATAATAAGCTAGATGACATGTCTCATGTAAATGATATGATAGTTTTTAGAACTTGTGAGATTTGCATCTAGGTTTACCTAACCTAGACACAATAATTAAGACACATATCTAGGATTCTAGTTTAGACATGAAGCTCTTCAATCTTTGGCATGTTGATTTGTTGAGTTATCTTTAAGCTTTCACTAATTCCTCTGTCTTCGTCAAAACATAGGCAAGCTAAGTGCTATCTTGACATTTTGCACTTTCAATCTCCCCCTTTTTGATGATGACAAACTCAACACCAAATTTTATTTTGATGCATAGCTTGAAGATGGTCACATAATGCATGGTTGTTGATTTCATAGTTAAAGCGCATAGGTAGACAATAGAAGCTGAATTTTATTTTACAACCTGCACACATCAAACAGCAAAACAACCTTTCTCCCCCTTTTGACATTATGAAAAAGATAAACTACATGAAATTTTGGTCAAAAGTAAGAAGAGATATGAAGTGAACTCAAACTGTAATTAATCAATTAATATTGGGAATGCAATTAATCAACTAGTTGATGAAAAAATTGAACATGTGCACACATTGATTAGCATTTAATCGATTAAGACTAATGGATAATTGATTAAAACAATAGAATACAGTAATATGACATATTTTATGGAATAAAAGATTATACATGAACTAATCTAGCATGGAATGATCAGGCACTTATATTATAGCATTCAAATAGCAGGATCAATCAAACATAAGAGACACATAGAACCAAACATGATCAAGGACCATTAAACATGTAATCAAACTTGTATTTGACATAGATGTTATGTAAGCAAATTAAAACTAAAATAGTAACGATTAAAGTTCAAATGACATGCATATCAAGTCATACTAGTGCCGCAAAAGTAGATAGTTAGAGTTACAACCAAAAAAGCATAGAGAAAATATGTCGCAAAATTACAAAGCAACATATCCTGAAAATTAGCCATATAGAAGAACTAAATCTAAAGCAAACTAAGGTCTAAGTACTTCTAATCTAGGGATGCGGAGGAGGATCTCTATCATCAAGTACGGTCAGACTAATATCACCCAAGATGAGGAATCTTAGCTTCTCAAATTCTGCACAAAACCTCTCATTTTGTGCCTCGGCAGTGTTTTGAACAAAGCTCCTCATAGCCTGATAGTGGTTATCAATGTAGGCAACCTGACGCTCCTCAAATTGTTCCAAATCAGTATGGTAGGAGTCCTTTAAAGACTGAAAATGTAAATCCATTCTATTGTTCAGCCTTTGCTCCTGGTATCCAACTGAGCTAAACCAAAGGATGGTTCCTGTGGCGCAATTCCAAATGGCTACCCCTGAGTTTCTGCATTAGGCTGATATGTACTAGCCTGATCCTCATCATCAGATAGATCCAAATCCACAATAGGGTAATCCTCTCGGTAACATGAGGAGATAAATAGATTAATAATAAAAACCAAATAAATACAATATTATATCATGTAAGTGAATGTATATACACGTGTGTATATATATAAATGGAGATAAGGTAGATATCATAGTTTTTGAGTATTTGATCGATCTTAAGGACAAACCCAGGTAAATCAGTCACTAATGAAGATGAATATTGGAAGAATATACAAAATATTGAAATTCATCATAGCATATCTGCAAAATAAACAAATTAATGAAAAAATATACAACAAAAGCAATGAAAAAATAAGTCTATATCTACAAAACAAAAAAATCAATAATCAGATCTAGAAAATAAGAACAAATATATAAATAAACAAATGAGGAACAATGTTTCTTCTGAAAACTTCCCTTTCTTCGTCAACAAATCCTTCATGAACTTTGCATATGTAGGCATTTGTTCCATAACTTCCATAAAGGGAATGTTGACCTATAGGCTCTTCATTAAATCCATGAACCTAGTATATTGTTTTTCCTTATCTTTTTTAGAAGGTTTCCAGGGATAAGGGAGATCCTTCAGTTGAGGCAGATCACTCTTCCTCTTGTCATTATTCTCCCTCATTGGTTCATCCTTGTTTGCAATTCTATCCTCTTCTTGTACATTTTCACCCTTTTGTGCTCCTCTGATTACATTATCTCCTTTCTCAACCTCTGTTTCCTCAATAACTTCCTCCTCAACCTCCAAATTTTCACCAATTCCCCTACCATTTACCTTCCCACTTCTAGTAGTGATAGATTTACAGTGTTCCTTAGGGTTGGTTTAAGTATTGGCGGAAAATTGTTGACGGTCAGAATGTTGTTCTGCCATCTGCTTTGCTAATTGCCTCACCTGTGTCTCCAGATTTATGATAGAAGCATCAGTATTCTTCTGATTTGTGAGAGAGACTTTCATGAATTTATCCAAAGTGTCTTCCAATTTTTTATGTCTTTCATGCAATGGTGGGTGTAGATCCTATTGATATGATGGTTGAAACGTTAGTTGCCTAGTGGATGGTGATGCTTTTTGCCTCCAACCATAATTATGGTTCTAATTTTCCCTCCAACCTTACGAGAACTTATTATTATATGAAGAATTATTGGGGAAGTTTCCCTGACGAGGTTGATTATTTATATATTGAACCTCTTCCTCTGGATTGTTGTTAGGCATAGAATAGTGACCAGTTGCATGATCTCCCCCACAGAATTCACAGCATAACATTGGTTGATGAACTTGAGGAGTTTGTACCACATTTAGTTGTTGAGGCCTTGGATCTAATCAATTATGATCTAAACTTTTCCAAGGCATACACAATTGCTAGTAGTTCTTTCTCTGTTGTGGCAAAGTTGATTTGTGCCTCATTTAGTACTTTGCTAGTAGTTCTTTCCTCTGTCCGAGTACTGCCCTGACGGCATAATCATTGGCATCACATATTAGTTCAAAATCTAAGTGCTAGTCGGAGGCTACTATGACAGGAGCATAAATAAGTTTTTGTTTTAGAGTTTCAAAAGCCTTTGCACACTTAACATCAAATTGAAAAACAATGTATTTTTTAAGTAGATTATTGAGTGGTTTTGCAATTTTAGAAAAGTCTTTAATGAAACGCTTCTAAAAACCTGCATGGCCAAGGAAACTTCTGATTCCCTTTACATTAAGTGGTGGTGGGAGCTCCTTGATAAACTCAATTTTTGCTTTGTCAACCTCAATGCCCCGGGAAGAGATCTTGTGCCCCATGACCACTCCCCCAGTCACCATGAAGTGACACTTCTCCCAATTCAAAACCAAGTTTGTTTCCACACATCGCGTCGACATGGTGTCCAAGTTTGCTAAATAACCCTCAAATGATGATCCAAAGACTGAAAAGTCATCCATGAATACTTCAATACAATGCTCCACTATATCAGAAAAGGTAGCTAACATGCACCTTTGGAATGTGGTTGGTGCGTTGCACAATCCAAATAGCATTTTTCTATATGCGAAGATGCCAAAATGACATGTGAAAGTCGTCTTCTCTTGATCATCTGGATTCACAGTAATCTGATTGTATCCTGAGTACCCATCCAAAAAGCAATAGAATACTTGTTCGGTCAGCCTTTCAATCATCTGATCCATGAACGACAGAGGAAAATGATCCTTCCAGGTTGCCAGATTCAATTTCCTGTAGTCAATACACATCTACCAGCCTGTGACTGTTCTGGTTGGAATCAACTCATTTTTCTCATTATTTACCATAGTTATTCCCCCATCTTTGGGACCACTTGAACCAGACTCACCCATGTGCTATCAGATATGGGATAAATCATCCCTGCATGAAATAGTTTCATCACCTCTTTTTTAACTACTTCCTTCATTGTTGGATTGAGACGTGTTTGAGGTTGAGCTACCAGTCTATAATCTTGCTCCATATGAATTTTGTGCATACAATAAGAAGGACTTGTTCCATGAAAATCAAACAGTATCCAACCTATAGCCCCTGCATTTTTCTTCAACACATCTATCAGTTGTTTTTCTTCTAGAGATGATAATGTGTTACTGATTATGACAGGTTTCTTTCCTCCGTCTTCCAAAAACACATATTTAAGATTTGAAGGAAGTAGTTTCAACTCCACCTTCGGAATCTTAATTTCCTTCTCTTTGACCAATTCCTCAGTGTGGTTCTAACTAGATGCAACCTCTCGGGATGTATCCAACTCTAATGGACTACTTCTACTCATGTGAATGTCATCAAGCATGTACAATTCCTCAATGACATCCACTCTAAAAAAGTGTTGCTTGTCCTTTAGATGATGCATATCCTCAAATACATTAAAATTCAATTCTTGATCTTGTACTCTCACTTTCAACTTACCATCATCCACATCGATGATCACCAGAGTAGTCTTCATGAAGGGCCTACCCAGAATTAGAGGAACTTCAGTGTCCTCTTAAATATCCATTATGATGAAAAATAAAGCAAAACAAAAAACATAAAAGTTGGATTTCCTTCCAGGTAGCGCTTATTTAACGTCATTAGCTCGACGCCTATTCTTTTAAGCATTTGATAAGTTAATGATTATGGTGAGCCGCTCGATGTCACCACCCAAGTAGGGTTTCAATCTTTGGCCATTGACTATCCAGCTTCTCTGAGATGCTGGATCTTGTAGTTCGATCGCTCCATGCGATTTGACTTCCTTAACTAGGAAGGGTCCTGACCATTTTGACTTGTATTTTCTTGGAAACAGTTTCATCTGGGAATTAAACAGCAACACACTTTGACCTGGCCGGAAATATTTTTTACGGATCTTCTGGTTGTGGTACATTTTGACCTTTTCCTTGTAAAACTTGGAGGACTCATATGTAGTGAGTCTCGTCTCTTCAAATTGTTGCAACTGAAGCTTCCTTTTCTCACCAGTTGCCTTCTGATTCATATTGAAGAATTTAAGAGCCCTAAATGCCTTATGTTCAAGCTCCACGTGGAGATGACATGATTTTCCATAGACTAGCTGATAGGGGGATAATCCAGTAGGAGCCTTGAATTTTGTCCTGTAAGCCCATAGTGCATCATCCAATCGTAGAGACCAATCCTTTCTTGTTGTTGAAACTATTTTTTCCAGTATCCTTTTTATCTCTCTACTGGATACCTCTACTTGTCCATTTTCTTTGCGGATGGTAGGATGATGCCACCTTGTGTTGGACCTCATAATGTTGAAGGACCTTCTCCAGTTATAAATTTCAAAAATGTGATCCTCTATCACTAATTAGAGCTCGAGGTGTGCCAAATTGACTGAATATATTCATTTTCAAGAACTTCACTACAGTCTTGGCATCATCCCTTAATGCAACTATTGCTTCAACCACTTGAAAACATAATCCACTGCCACAAGTATGTATAAGTGTGAGTGTGATAGTGGAAATAGCCCCATGAGGTCTATCCCCCAACAATCAAAAACTTCAATTTCCTGAGTATTGGTCAATGGTATTTCAATTCTCTTGGAGATCTCGTCTAATCTTTGATAGTTATCACATTGTTGTGCATATTGGTGTGCATCTTTGAACGTAGAAGGCCAGTAAAAGCCAGATTGGAGGACTTTGGCAGTTGGTCTCTCCCCATTAAAATGCCCTCCGTATGGCGAACTGTGGCAATGCCATAGGATGTTTTTAGCCTCTTCTGTCGATACACACCTCCTCAACAATCCATCAGACCAATCTTAAAAAGATGAGGTTCGTCTCAAATGTAATGTCGGGAGTCTGTCAAAAACTTTCTCTTCTGACGCTAGTTCAATTTTTCGGGAATTACCCCGGCAGCTTTAAAATTGGTCAAGTTAGCAAACCACGGCCTTTCTTGAGTCATGAGAAGCTTCTCATCTGGAAACTCCTCCACCACTTCAGCTTCCATCTCTGACACCTCTTGATTGGCCAACATTGATAGGTGATCTGCCACACAATTCTCGCTTCCTTTTTTATCTTTGATCACCAAGTCAAATTCCTGCAATAATAACACCCATCGCAACAGTCTTGGTTTGGAATCCAATTTCGTTAGCAGATATTTAATAGCAGCATGATCATTAAAAATTATAACCAAATTTGGTTACTTGAATGATATGGTTCACTCGCCACACCAAAAACATCAACAATTTTCAGGTGCCATTGCTGGGGAGCAATGAGCGATTTATATTACTTCTATACTGAGTTCATTGAGTATTGTGAATAATTATTTTTTAATTTTCTTTTTTTGTAGTATAATTAACTTGTGTGCTAACCCTTTTTGTGGTCTTCTTATTTATGCTTTTGTGAGGTAAGGCTACTGAAGAACACTTAAAGTTTAATCCATAAATTGAGATGTCAACTAAAAGTAACCGAAAGAAGGTAAAAGAGAAGTGGAAGCAAGGTAATCAGGAACCACAGTGCAAATCTGAACAATCAAAAATTTCAGAGCCTCAATTAGCAAAATGGACAATGCCAACAATGCCACTGGGACTAATGAGATGCCTAATCCTTCAAGGAGGACGTTAGGTGACTATGCTATGTACCAAGGTCCACGACACTATTCAAGCATTGTCATTCCACACACCGAAATGACAGTGATCACCAGTTTATGGGGAAAGATTATGAGGATCTGTATGCTCATCTGGATAATTTTTATGAGTTGGTGGCAACAATTGGGTACAACGACAATGAGAGGGGAGGTGCATATATGATACTCTTTCCATTTTCTCTCCTTGGTGAAGCTAGGGAATGGCTCCAATCTCACCCTACCCAAAGCTTAACCAACGAGAGTGATATGGAATCCAAGTTTTTAGCAAGATTCTTCCCACCAGCCAGATATGTGCATGCCAAGTTTGAGATATCAACATTCAGACAAGGTAAAAAACATGCATTTTATGAGTCTTGAGAACGTTTCCAGATGTTGTTGAGGAGATGTCTCAATCATGGATTTGAAGATGTGGATCAGTTGAATATATTTTGTAATGGTTTAAAACCTAAGACAAAAATGATATTGAATGTTGAGCAGGTGCCACTGTGATGGTTGTTGATGCTAAACAAGCCACCAGAATTATAACTGCTTTATCTTCAACAGATAGATAAGCTGAACACACCCAAGGAAGCAAGCCTCGTTCAAGCGACCAGATAACCAATTTTGGGCCAACTAAGTTGCATTACTCTGGCCCAGGCAAGAGTGCCTCGCTCAAGCGAGGGACACATGTCAAAAAAATCCTGAGATTCTCGCCCAAGCGAGTCTGCCTCGCTTAAGTGCCAGAAGGCACAATTCCCTACTCATATCTTGCTCATATCAAGCAAGAGTCTTTCGCTCAAGTGAGAAGGCGCGAATCTGGTTTTTAAAAAGGGGGATAAGGGCATAATCGTTCATTACCCCCTTCAAGAAAAACGCGTGGAGAAGACAAAAAATGTCACTAAGAGCTCTCGAGTTTATTTCTTCACCAAACTCGTGTACATACTCCACATTTGCATCATGAGCCAACAACTGTAAGTACATCCTGGCTCTTAAGCTCTTCACTTCCCTTGGTTTGTTTAAATTTCTTCCT
Organism: Lupinus angustifolius; assembly: GCF_001865875.1. Taxonomy (NCBI): domain Eukaryota; kingdom Viridiplantae; phylum Streptophyta; class Magnoliopsida; order Fabales; family Fabaceae; genus Lupinus; species Lupinus angustifolius. Next base: position 19,763,924 of record NC_032013.1, on the reverse strand, counting down.
ATTTGTGCATTGTGAAAATATTCCACTTACTATAGACACATTTAGATTAGATTAGGAGGTTTTATGTGCTACATTGTCTTATTACTTAATCACTACGTTGTTATTGTAAAGCCATGAGTGTTATCACCAAGGAACCTAGGGTTTCTAAGTGGGAACTTCAAGTTTATTTCAGGAACTTGGCACTCATGTGCTTCGATTTGGTTATGGTTTGTAAAATGACATTGTTATTGGATTGATTGAATTGTGTTTAATTAATGACTGGTTTGAGGGATTTGCACCGATTTAGGAGAAAAATGGTTGTGGCCAAAAATAACCCCCTCCTTCGAAGAGACTGAGAGGAACATCTCAACCCCCATTCTACTATGACCAGACAAATTTCACTTTAAAAGAAAGAGATGAGTGATATGCCGTCCTCCTCAACTAGGTATTTGTACCAGAGAGGCTTGTCCATCTAGGGAAATGACTACCCATAGTTCATTGGACAACTGAACAGATTAAAATGGTGGTTGTTAGCATCTCCCAATGAGAAATTCGATCTGGATGTGGTTAGGGAGTTTTATGCTAACGCATACCTATCGGAGGATGGTGGGGAAATCGTCGAGCACAAGTCCTGGGTCAAAGGCAGGACCATTAGATATGACAAAGACACCATTAATACCATGTTGAATGAGCCATATGAGAGGATAGCGGGTCGCCTTGATGAGTATCACCAGATGTTAGCAGCTAACTCAACCACTAACCATGGTTTCAACAATGATGAGACAATTGCGGCTCTCTATATTCTAGGGAGATTATTTAGTACCAACAGTGATGGTAAACCCTGACGTATCTACAAGAAGCATATGACCACGGTGGCCCAAATCTGCATGATGTTCTTGCTGCATAATATCATCCTGAACAGCCATGTGTCATCTCTACCCCTACTTCAGTGCTATCTCATATTCAGCATTTTGCAGGGTTTGGGGATTGATATGGCAACCATAATTGCCAATAAAATCTACAAGATTGTTGGAAAGCGGGAAAGAAAGGGACCATGGGCTGCCCCTCATTGATTACAACACTTTGTGCCTAACAGGGAGTGCAAGTCAACAGAACTGAAAAGATAAAACTGTCTATAATTAGGTAGTATGTCCAGCAGAACTTCAAGGAGGATGGTGTTAACCAAGAGGGGTTGGTATTGTTAGGTATCAGTGGTTACAATACACCTAGAAGGGGGGGGTTGAATAGGTGTCGTGGTTAGAATTACCGCTTTTCGCAAATCAACACTTAATGCTGAATCAACCCTATTTAATCGATTAAGGAGAAAAGAATAATCGATTATAAGCACAGTCTTAATCGATTAACACAAAAAACAGTTTTAAACAGAAACTATTTTAATCGATTAATAGAAACAGTATAATCGATTAACACAGGAATATTAATCGATTAAACAGAACCAGTAAGCAATTACAGAAACGATTAAATGCGAAACAAATAACCGATAACAGAACGAATACAGAGCTTACAAATTTGTATATCAGAATAGCTTGCAATACAACAAAAGAACAGAATGTATTAGTTGAATCAAATATACAAATTAAATCGATTGAAAAACAGTAAAGAGAGAGAGAGAAACAAATCCTGCAAATCGAATTTTTATCCTGGTTCGTTTGCTGTCCACTGCAAACTACATCCAGGCCTCCCGGCTGACTTGGGAGATTTCCTTCACTATAATCGAATCAATGTAATTTACAAACACATTATCCAATTACAACACTTAGCAAATGACAAGAAATCAAAGAAACTATCCAATGGTTTGACTCCCTTCCTACCGATAAAGAAAACGTTTCTTTCGGCGTAGCCCCAGCCAAAGAATCTCTCGTTCTTTCCTTTTCTTACACTCTAAGCTATGAAGAAACACACAATCTCTACTGGTGATACGACACCAAGAGATTCCCTTTCACAACAATTACACAAGAATTACAAGAGTAATATTAAGCTATACCTAAGCTCAAATACAACATGAAGGCTTTACTCTAATGCACATTTAACACAAACACATGTGAAATGACAAGTATTAGTTATGAAAACAGAAGTTACAGAATTATAAAATTCATGAAAAACGCATCAAAAATATGCATGAACATGTGAGGGAAAACATGAGAGATTATAACATGAAATGCACTCAATCCTAAAGCAAGGAATCTCTCATTTCTAAACTCACTAATGCAATTAACAAATAGATGCAGCAATTAACACGTAGAATGCTCTAACTCTCTAATAAATGCAACATGCAACTTATGAGATTAATTCTGAAAACGCAGTTTATAAAGAATCAGTCCAGAACCCCAGATAATCGATTAAATACCTTCTTAATCGATTAACGGGACTAAAAATCATAACTGATTCTGTTTTTCAGTTTTTCAGTTTTAACAACTTAAAAATCAGTTAGGTTAATCGATTAACGTAAACCTTTAATCGATTAACTGCATTACAAAAACGTGTTCCAGTGGCAACCACTTTACACAGCAGTTGGGTTAATCGATTAAAGGTATGGTTAATCGATTAACACTAAATAAAATATGTATTTTCAAATAGAAAACATCAAATATGTTATGCACTTAGATAATACATGTTTGACACTTAGTTTTATGCCTAGAATGCATATATACATGTATTTATGTAATGCATGAACATATTATCAAATGAACATATCTCATGGATGAAATGATTTAAAGATAAATGCATATGAGACATGTTTTAGGTGCCCTAAGCCTTCGACTCAACTTAAACTAGAAACTAGTCTAAGCCTAGTACCAAATAAAAGACTCAAGCACGTTGGATTGTTGGTTATCTTCAAGCACTTTTAGGCACACGTTGTCCTCATCAAAACCATGACGTTCAAGGAGAGCTTTCCAAAGTGTTCCTCTTGACATGCACACTTTCAATCTCCCCCTTTTTGATGATGACAAACTCTACATCAAGTTCATCAATTTTAAAGTAACAATTGCTTGATGAATAAGCTTGAAGATTGTGTTGGCAAGGTTGATGGAATGCGCACATTTATCGGAAGCTGTTATAACGATCAACCTGCACAATTGAGAAGCAACAAAACAACCTTTCTCCCCCTTTTGACATTATCAAAAAGATAACCCAGGTCAAAAAAGCTAGGAAGAGATATTAGTTAATCATAAAACAATGTTAATGAATTAATTTGGGTTTTAACAAATTAACCTGTTTCATTTATGGGTAAATTGAACAAATGCGCTTTATTGGACAAAAAAATAGCTAATAAGAAGTGAGAATGGCATACAAGATTTAATCAAATATTAAGCATTGTAAGCATTATTAAATCTCAAATGATCAAGATCCATTCACTAAGGCAAATAAGCTATTTTGACATAATTATAGCAAAAACAAAAACATTTGCATAGCATAAAGAGTAAAGAAAGTCATGAAATAGTACAGGCCATAAAGTCAATATAAAAGACAAAAAGCAAAATACGAATCAGTTCTGAAAGCAACAACGATAACTAAATCCAGAAGGTGCCACAAGATAAAAATAAACCTAAGGATAGGATAACCTAGGTCTAAGGTCAGCTAAACTAAGGTTGAGGCGGAGGATAGACAGGCTGATCATCAGGCACAGCAGTGTTCTGATTTCCCTGGATAAGCATAGACAGCTTCTGAAATTCTGAGCAGAACATGGCATTCTGAGCCTCAGCGGTAGACTGAATCATAGTCCTCAGCTCCTGAATTTTGTTATCGGTGTAGGCATTCTGACGTTCCTCGTATTGCTCCATACCTGCAAAATAAGAGTCCTTCAGCCCTTGGAAGTGCAGATCCATGCGGTTGTTAAGTCGTTGTTCCATGGCTTCCATCTGAGCTAAACCAAACACAGAGCTCTGAGGTGCTGTTCCAGACGACTCCCCCTGATTAGTTGCATTCTGATTACCCAAATCCTCCTGATGCTCATTATCCGACAAGTCCAGATCAAAGGTGGTATAGTCCTCCTGATACTGCCATGTAGTACCATACTTGTAAATTCCCATCTTATGAATGAGACTCTCACCCACCAAGTGATCTTTATCAGTGTACTCAGTAATGATGGTATCAGAAATGTCAATGCGCAAATAATCAACAATGCGGGATATGAAAATGCTATACGGGAGCAGCTTGGACTGAGACAATGAAACGCTGTTCATGATTTTTAGAATTTCCTCAGGCCAATTGATCATCACGTTATTCTTTACAGCATACATGAAACGCAAATCATTCACAGTAGGCTGTGCATGATTAGTGTTCCGCTGCACTAATATGTAAGCAATAACATAATGCAATAACCTGTTCTCAACAGAAAGTGACCCTGCCTTGGTCAGTTGACCCTGAATATACAGATGAGGGCCCCGAAGGAATGACTTGTACACATCAACGGGATCAAAATTGTCCTTGACCCAAGAACAATCCCCTATTCCAAAACCAGACGACGATAAACCTCCAACATTCAGAAATAAATCCTCACTCATCTCAAACAAATTACCGGAAATCATGGACCAATATTTGCCATCCTTGTATCTAAAATTAGCGTAAAATTCCCTAACTAGAGCAGGGTATACGCGTCCCTTCAATTCCAAAAACTGAACGGCTCCTTGAGCCTCCATGTCATGCGGAAAACTAAAGTTTTGTTCCGCTAACCAGGTTAAGTCGGCATACCTGATGTATGTAGGCTTGCGGCCTTGAAATTTTGCCAACCGGGTCTCTTGCAAAATGAGGGAATAATAGGGGTCACCGCGGTCCCGAGTGGAGGGTGAGCCGGTTTCCCTTCTTCGAATGCGCGTTGCTGTAGTCTTGACCCGCTTTGGACGACTCTGCTCCATTGAAGATGATGAACTCGAAACTGAGATTGATGAACAGAGGGGCAAAGCCTAACCTAGGGTTTGGATTGGATGATTCGGAATTGAGTGGATTTTGGATGAAAATAGAGCGATTTTGGAAGGATTGAGAGGTTTAGGGTGAGGTTTACTTAATCCTATTGCACCTGGATTAGTATTGTTGCTGTTTCAGAAAATCAAGGCACAAAGAGGTTGCGAAAATGTAAAAAAAAGTACAACACCGAGACACTGTTTGCCTTTAACGTACTGGTTTTAATCGATTAACGGGATGGTTTAATCCATTAAAACAGTGTAAAATTTGAATTTTCAAAAAAAATTGCCCAGGTAATCGATTAACGGGCTGTTTAATCGATTAAATTTTTAAAAATTTGAATTTTCCAGAAATGAAGCCCAGGTAATCGATTAACTATTTGCATAATCGATTAAATCAGAGAAAATTTCGTTTTTAGGCAGCAGAGTGGTTTCGACTTTTTAGGACACACGTATGCATTATAACAGATTTATCGAGACATAATATAATCACATTAAGAAGTTAATCAAGAGATATATTTTTGCATTTTTAACATATATCATTCAAACATGAAACACATAGGCATAGAGAAGCAAGACAATTTATGCAAACAGCTAAACATTTTTTTTTTTAAACAAGATATTGTTCATCCTCATCCTCTTCCTCATCCTATCCTCATCCACATCCTATCCTCTTCCTCATCCTCATCCTCATCATCGGCCTCATCTTCATCCTCGTCCTCATCATCATCGTCATCCTCATCCATATCATATCTTCCACCTCTTCCTATCCTCATACTCGTCCTCATCCTCATCCTCCTCCTATCCTCATGATAATCCTCATTCGATTCCTTTGCTCATCCTCATCCTCATCCTTATCCTCATCGTCATCCTCATCCTCTTCCTCATCCTCTTCCTCATCCTCATCCTACCCTCATCCTCATCATTATCCTATTCTCATCCTCATGGTCAACCTCATCCTCTTCCTCATCCTCATCCTAATCCACTTCCTCATCCTCATCCTATTCTCATTCTCATCCTATCCTCATCCTCGTCCTCATCCTATCCTCATCCTCATTCTCGTCCTCATCCTATCCTCATCCTCATTCTCGTCCTCATCATATCCTCATCCTCATCGTCATCCTTATCCTCATCCTCATCCTATCGTCATCCTCTTCCTCTTCGTCATCCTCGTTCTCATCTTATCCTTATCCTCATCCTCATCCTCATCCTATCCTATCCTCATCCTCGTCCTCATCATTATTCT
>NC_032013.1:19748819-19757677 GCF_001865875.1 Lupinus angustifolius | reverse complement strand
CGATTAAAGGTATGGTTAATCGATTAACACTAAATAAAATGTGTATTTTCAAATAGAAAACATCAAATATGTTATGCACTTAGATAATACATGTTTGACACTTAGTTTTATGCCTAGAATGCATATATACATGTATTTATGTAATGCATGAACATATTATCAAATGAACATATCTCATGGATGAAATGATTTAAAGATAAATGCATATGAGACATGTTTTAGGTGCCCTAAGCCTTCGACTCAACTTAAACTAGAAACTAGTCTAAGCCTAGTACCAAATAAAAGACTCAAGCACGTTGGATTGTTGGTTATCTTCAAGCACATTTAGGCACACGTTGTCCTCATCAAAACCATGACGTTCAAGGAGAGCCTTCCAAAGTGTTCCTCTTGACATGCACACTTTCACTTACTCCTTTAAACAATTGGCTTTTGCAAACAAAATTGTTCTCTCTTCAAAATTATACTATATGTTAAAAATACTTGTAGTGAGTTGCCAATAAATGAGATTTTTTTGGTCGGGAGTATCATAATGCACGTTAAGTTACCTATGGTCACAAATGTGTTCAATGTTTAGGTAAACTTTAAGTAATTTACCCATCCTTATAACATAAACGAAATGATCAAATTGGATACCTTACTGTCACACTCTTATGACCAATTACTTCTAATACAACAACTTCAACCTTTTCACACCAACTTCATTTAAGGAAAGTGATTGTTGCACCAGAATCAATAATGATGATACCAAAAGTACTTTCATTTGCCTTCACCACTTTTCCATTAATAGAGACACTATCAAGACTAAGATAGTAATAGGTTGATGGATTCAACGAAACCAAAGGGGTAGTAACTACTCATGTTCTATTTGTTTGTGTGTTAACCCTAAATTTCAATTTACTAGAATCTTGTACATAATAAAAAGGAAGGAGCCAATAAGAAAATTTGCATTTTCCAAATTCAGCACCATGTTGTGAAATGAATGACGAAGGTCCACCACTGAAGACCAAATATTCTTGCTCTTGTGGTTTTGAACACCCCAGTATTTAATATCCAGAACCAAATATAGGATTGGGATAATTTATTATGTGACCATCATAGGAGTTATTAAAACTAATTGCATTAATAGCCGCATTTCTTTGTGTTGAAGATTTGCTCGCATAACCCACCTCATATTTGCATTCCTCTCCAATTCCACATGAATTTATGCTTACTTTCTTACACAAACTATTAACACAAGGTATCAAATGGAATGTATAAGATTTTCTTGAATAAAAAATTTGTAACCTTTGATTCTAGCACTTACAAGGCCGGCATTGAATCCTGGTTAGATCACTACTAGTGTCAGCAATAGCAATTGACCCTTTTGGTGGGGGTACCTATATGGAATGGCATTAGGTAAGTCCCTTTTGTTTGAAATTGTTGTGGTTTCATCGTTGTTTAGATTAGTATTTAATGAGAAACTTTTTGCTCGAGAAATCAAGTCAAAAGTTGCATTGATAAGAACATCTGATTGGGTCATTGAAGAGTAGTAGAAGGGTGATAAAGGTGAGTCTATATGAATAAGATCAATACTGAAACTATTAGATTCAGCTGATGATAGTATTGACAATTGGAACAAAATATCAACGAAGGGTACAATTTCCTTTATTTTACTAGCCTCAACATACAAATGTATTCTCCAATATAGGTGGAAGGGGATTGCAATGAACTTTAGTGTTTTGTAATAATTTATAGGAAGACTTATTATATTATCATTAATTAAAAATATTAAATGAGTAATACATGATAAATTCTTTCATGGGTAAAAATGGCTAAGTTGGCAAAAAAAGGCCAATGTAGTCTTAATTATTTAAGTAAAATTTTACGATGAGATCTAAAGTAAGAGAGTCATGAAGACTAGGGTCTCTTAAGGAAAGTGCTTTTCATTTAAGATTAGCTAATTTCTTTCATGAAAATAAATGAGTCTTCTTTTCGTATTTTATTTTCATATGTTGAAGTCTTTATTTATTTGAGAGATTTGACACATGTTGAAAATAAAAGTTTTCTCCCATTAATTTCACAATTAGAAAACTTTGTAATATTTTCAAATTTTGAAAATTTGAAATCACGTCTAGAAATTAATTGTCTTTATGTTTAAATTTTGAGTATTCGAATTGAGTATTATATTGGTTCCTAGACAACATGAGAAATATATTTTGCGGTAATAAATTATTTAATAAATTTTATAAAGTCTAAAAATTATCATAATATCCTCAAGTAAGGAAAGATAACTATTTGACATTATAAAATTAAAATTAGTCAGAAGCCTCATTTGGGAAAAAATTCCATCGCAATTTTATAGAATCCCAAAATTATCATGTAAAATACAAATAGGAAAAACAATCATTTGTCTTGTATAAATTGTAAAATATATTTTAAATGTAAATTTATTTTCATTTAATTAAATAAAAATAAAATTAAGGGAAAAATGACTTTTGTATTTTAAAATCCTACATAATTAGGCTAATAAGTAATCATTAACTAACATAAAATCCTTTTAAATTTTATTCACAATACAAAAACAAAATTAATGACTATTGGTTATTATTGAGCCAATTATTGCCCATCAAATATTTTTAACATATCTTTTATCCTTATTTTATGAGGGAGAACCAAAATTGTGGAAAAGAATTTGAAATCGAATCTCCCTAATAATGAGCCAATTAAGTGCTCAATTTAAATAATTTTATGATATTTCCTTTTAAGAGAGTGATATATTTCATATTTGAATTCTAACTAATATTCTCACTTATTTATTATTTTTAACATATTTTTTAAAGATTATTTTTGGACATTTTTTGTGCCAAATAAAATTGGGTGCTCATACTTGTAATGTTCCGAAGATTACTTTATGAATATTGTGATTAAGATGGGAATTTTTTCTGAATATATCATTAAAAATTATTTTACTTATACTCATCTTTTTTTCGAGATATCATGTTCTTAGTAACATAAACTGTGGAAAATTAATGATGGTTACATAACTATAACTGAAAATTATGCAATACTTTCTTGAATACTTCATCATTAATAATTAGACTTGACCCTACAACACGTATAACAAGGTGTTGTTTGGTCAAGTAAATTGTCAGTACAAAATACAAGGCGAAATCTAATCATTGCCCAACTGAAGCTATACAAAATAGATTCAATTCTTTAGCACTACAAAAGTACCCTATAGAGATACCGTAACCCCAAAAAGAAAAAAGGAAAAGGAAATAGCTCTTAATGGCTAGCTCCGGCACTAACTGGGCACTAGAACCCTCACTCGGGTCCTTCTCCAGCTTGGAGTCTGAAGAGAGATCTATCATCGTGATAGAGTCCTCTTTGTAGAATAACCCCACACAATCGTCATCTTCAGATTCCATCTCCTTTATGGTATCATAGGAAGAACCTCGTGACCTAATCCTTGTCCTAGCATACGCATGTGGTTCTAGCATTGTATGCTGAGCGACTCTCCTTGACAATGTAGAATGGGTCATATGATTCCAACTCTTCCGCCTCATTGATTGTCCTGCAACAGCTCGTCCACAAGGAGTCAAAGACTAGGTGAATGACACAGTAAGTACCGGCCTCTGGCCTGGTAGAGTGAAAGAAGTCTCCATGACTGCATGGTGAGATGGAAAGTTCATAGTGGTGTTGTTGCACACCATCTCCAGCTCCAGGCCACAAGGTCATGTTTAGGTATAACAGTCCCCATCAATTCTCCATGCCCCTCCCGGGACATCGAGAATCGCTAGGTTTGAATCTACACTGATTTGTCCATCTGGACAAGGATGTGTACCAAAATACAAGCAGGAAGAAAGAGAGTAAGACATCTAATCAAAAGATTTCATCGACAGCGTGGAATTATACAAAATATCACATCCAGACATAACACACATAACATATTGTTACGTATCAGTGGCTAAAATACACCTAGAAGGGGAGGTTGAATAGGTGTAGCGGTCAGAGTATTCGCTTTTCCGAAAACAACAATTAATGTTGAAATAACCCCAGATTAATCGATTAACAGAATAGAAATAATCGATTAACGTAATCAACTTAATCGATTAAAATAGCTCAGATTACACAAACAGATTTGGTTTCTTGCACGACAATCAACCGAGATTGAAACGAATATACAAAGCTAACAAATATATCAGAGTTACAACAGTATAGTATAGAAACAAAATATCACAATTAAAACAACTATACAAAGTAATCGATTAAAGCAATAAAGAGAGAGAGAGAAAGAAAAATCCTGCAACACGATTTTTATCCTGTTTTGTTTGCGTGTCCACTTGCAAACTACATCCAGGCCTCTCGGCTGATCTGGGAGATTTTTCTTCACTATAATTGAAATAATGTTTTACAAGCAATTCTTCCAATTACAACACTTAGACAATTACTTGAAACTAAAGAACCTTATCCCTTGGTTTGACTCCCTTCCTACCGCCCAAGAAAACCNCCAGCCAAGAACCTATTCTTTCTATCAAGAACTCTAAGCTAATGAAGATACAACACAATCTCGTTGATGGTAAGACACCTTGAGATTCCCAATGTTACAACACTTTTTACAACAAAAACATAGAGTAATCTAAAGCAATTACAATGCTCAAATTTAACAATTAAGACCTTACTCTAAAACTCTAACACAAGTCTCATAGAACACGATAATGCATTAGTTAAAAACAAATTTTACAGAATACAAAATCTTTAAAAAATCATCAATGAATGCATGAACATGTGAGATGAAATGATGAGAAATTAAACATGAAATGCCTCTCAATCCTAAAGCATAGAATTCTCTCTTTTCTAATCTCACAAATGCAATGTCATATAGATGCATCAATTAACACGAAATATGCTCTAATAAGTGGAACTAGTTAATCGATTAAATAACTGTGCAACTAGCTGCTCTGATCATTCTGTTTTTGTTGTGTGTTAATCGATTAAGCACACTAGTTAATCAATTAACTAGGCTGTTTTCCAGAACTGGGTTTTGGTGCGAGAAGCGGTAATTGATCCTAAGGGAATTAAAATGGGTTCCACCAACCCCTTTGGTGGTCATAACGCGTCCATTAACCTCCCTCCCATATTCAGTGGCGAGGGATACGCCTACTGGAAAGTCCGAATGAATATTTTTATTAAGGCTATTGATTCGGATATTTGGGAATCCGTGATCAGTGGGCCATTCGTCCCACTTCACTTAGTGGTTGAAAAACCGAAAGAAAAGCCTAAAAGCTTGTGGACCGAAGAGGAGCACAAGAAGGTTCAGTATAACCTTCACACCAAAAATATAGTTTTCTCAACCCTATCATTTTGAAGAATTCTTACGGGTATCTAAGTGTCAAAGTGCCAAGGAAATGTGGGACACTTTACAAGTGACTCACGAGGGCACTAGAAAGGTCAAGTGTGCCAGGCTGAATGCTTTGACACATGAATACGAATTATTTCGCATGTTACCAAGTGAATCAATTGGCGATATGCAAAAAAGATTCACTCATATTATAAATCATTTGATTTCTCTAGATAAAATGTTTACCAGAGGAGAACTCACTAATAAAGTTTTACGATATCTTGACAGGAGATGGCAACCTAAAGTGACAGCTATCATGGAGTCTAAGGATCTTGATGCTATGCCTTTGGCAACATTGTTCAGAAAGCTTCAAGAACATGAGATGGGGCTTGCAGGTCTGACCATGCATGAAGAGTCTGGCCGTAAAAAGAAGGGAATATCTCTTAAAGATACAACATCACAACCTACTGAAGAGATAGATAATGACGACTCTGACTCTGACATTGACGAAGAAATGGTAAACCTTCTCGTGCGAAAGTTTGGAAAATTCTTGAAGAAGAAAGGACGTTTCAAGTGATTTCAAATAAAAGAGGCGCGAGAAACAACAAGGAAAGGCAAGAATAAAGAGTTCTTCATTTGCCATGAATGTGGTAAGTCGGGTCACATGAAGTTCATGTGTCCCACTTACCTAGAGAAAGTTGATTTAGAAAAGAGCATTCACCGGGACTTCAAATTGAAGAAAGCTTACATTGTTTGGGATGTACCAGAGAAAGAAACGACATCAAGCACCTTGGATGAAGAGGAGACCGCCAAGCTATGCCAAATGACTATAATAGATGAGGCTTGCAGATTTGGTAGCACAATGGATGCTAATAATGAGGTATATTCTAACACATCATCCTCTTCTGATGATTCTCCTTCATATGATGTTTTATATGATGCTTATGTCGAGATGCATGAAGAACTAAAGAAATTAACAAAAAATAGTACCGAAAGAAAAAGGGTAATTTTGCTAAATGATTAGAAAATAATACAACTACAAAAATAATTATATGAGCTTAAATTGGAAAATGAAACTTTAGATCTAATTTTTTCTTGTAATTCATGCGACTACTGTAACGATAAATTATGTCAAACAACTATCTGTGAGTCTTGCGAGGACTTGAAAAATGAGAATTTTAAACTAAATGAAAAATTCACAAAACTTACAGATAGTCAACACCAATTAGATACCTTGCTAAGTAAAACGAGAAACGTTGGTGACCACACTGAATTAGGGTATATTCCCCCATCCGATATAAATAGACCATATAGGAAACCTATAACTCGTTCTAATAAAAAGTCGTATAATAAAAATAGAGTTCCTACATGTTTCTATTGTGGCACGCATGGCCACACCTCTTACTCCTATTACATCAGGAAATATGAGATACCGAGTGGTCTTTACGCTTGGGTGAAAAGGGAGATAACTCCCTGGTTACTAACAGAAAAGGACCCAATATAATTTGGGTACCTGAAACTAGCATGTGATCTAACTAGCATGGGAAAAATTTGTATCTTGACAGAGGGTGTTCGAGACATATGACAAGAGACAAGTCAAAATTCCTAGACTTATCAATGAAAGAAAAAGGTTTCGTCACATACGGAGATAACAACAAAGGAAAAATCCTAGGTACCAAAAAAATTGGCAACTCTACCCATGCTATAATCGAGAACGTTCTATACATAGAAGGTTTGGAACATAATATTTTGAGCAATTATCCAATTTTCCGACAAAGGTAATCATGTGTCATTTGATTCTGATTGTTGTATAATGTGTGACATTTTATCTAATAAAATAAAAATTGTCGGCTATCGTGTTAATAACATTTATATGGTTGACCTGGAGGATGTCACTTCCTTATTTTCAAAATGTTTTATTTCAAAAGAAGATGACATTTGGCTTTGGCATAGATGTGTCGCTCACATTCATGTGAAACATCTAGAAAAATTATCTAAAAATAATTTGGTTATTGGTCTAACCAAACTTAATTTTAAAACTTAGGATTCTTGTGACATGTGTAAAAAATGTAAACAAGTAAAGAATCATTTTACTGAAAAGAATGTGATATCCACTACTAGAACTTTGGAGCTTCTCCATATGGACTTGTTTGGACCGTCACAAATCATGAGTTTTGGTGGAAGTTTTTACGCTTTTGTAATTGTTGATGATTTTTCTAGATTCACATGGACCTTGTTTTTGGAATCTAAGAGCGATGCATATAAATATTTTAAATGTCTAGCCAAATAAATTCAAAACCAATCTAACCTTAAAATTGTTTACATACGATCCGACCATGGCGAAGAATTTGAAAATCATAAATTTAATAAGTTTTTTAATAAGCATGGCATCATGCATCAGTTCTTGCTCCTCATACCCCTCAACAAAATGGAGTTGTTGAGAGGAAAAATAGAGTTCTAGAGGAACTCTCTAGGACCATGCTAAATGAGAGCAAGGTTCCCAAATATTTCTGGGCTGATGTAGTACACACTTCTTGTTATATAATGAATTGAATGCTTCTTAGACCTGCTTTTTCGAAAACACCTTATGAGATTTTTAAAAGTCGAAACCCGAATATTGCTCATCTTCATGCATTCGGGTGCAAATGTTTTATTTTAAACAATGGAAAACGATCTTTGGGAAAATTTGAGTCGAAGGATGATGAGGGCATATTCCTAGGGTATTCATTGCATAGTAAGGTTTTTAGTGTGTTTAATAAGTATGCCATGCAAGTAGAAGAATCTATTCATGTTCATTTTGAAGAATCTTCTCCAAAAGAGAAGAGAAAGGTCTTTGCTGGTGATATTTGACGTGCACTAGAAGAAGCTTATTCAAAGGACATGAACCAAATCCAACAAGAAGATGTTGAGCAAACAATACAAGATGAGCATCAGGACATGCCTATTGCATGGAAAACCAAAAATGATCATCCACTAGACAAGGTGTCAGGTGACATATCTACGGGGATGGTAACCCGTAATTCTTGTTGAAATATATTTTGTCGAGAGGTTTTCCCTCTCAACAAATCGTCCTGACAACAGTGGCAATTTGTTGAAAGGTTATTACTCTCATTTTCGGTATGTTCTTTTTATTTGATTAAGTAAGAGAACTCGATTTTATTCTTTGTTCGACATTTCAGCTTTAATGAAATAAATTCCAATGCCGGTATAATGGTTTCAAGAATAGTCCAGTTACAACTTATTTCTTAATAATTATGTGAATGAGTTATTCCTTCTTTGCCCCATCTCGGCTTTGTTAGAATAAATTCTAACTCCGGTACAATCATATCGAAGCAATCCCTTATTACATAATTATTAAGTATCTTTGAATACAATCTCGGTTTTATGGAAAAAATTCCAACACCGGTTTAATGGTATTCTAATGTACAAAAGTGATGAATAGTTAGTTGTTAGAAACAAATAAATAAATAAAGAACAAAAGAATAATAAATTTAAGTGATCTTTATTTATTTACTCCCTTTCGGGTTCATTTTATTAA
>NC_032013.1:19741279-19748719 GCF_001865875.1 Lupinus angustifolius | reverse complement strand
AGTAAAATTAATCAAAGCACCAACTTGAATGATTAAAATTCAAATCTTTTAGAATATAAGAAGAAGTAGAAATACATATCCATATTCAAAAGAAATTGTTAGGAGCATGAGCCATCCATCCAAGGATTGGATGCTTTAAGTTCCAAATGAGATTACAAAATTGATTTTTGCATCTCATTTGCCTTCTCCTTTTCTCCTCTTGAATTCTAAACTAAAATTACAAACTTACTTGAAATAAAGCTCCTAAAAACTAAGAACAAGAAGAGAGAACTTCATAGAAGAATTTCTAGTGGGAGATATGTGAATTTGATATCAATTGGGTTCGTTTGCTCGAATGGAATATGCCCTATTTATAGAAATTCTTCTGGGCTGCTGAGCTGCTTGTCAACCCCGCTATGCAGCTGACCAAACCCTTCAGCATGGGTTTGGTCCCTTGATCAATTACATTTGTCACCTCCTTATGCTTAACTCATCAAAGCTAGTTGTGAGCTATGAAACCAACTATTGTGAGCTACTCTGAAAAGCCTATGGTGGGCTACTTGAGGTAAGATCATTGGTGACTTCATGGTTTGCTTGATTGTCAAGTCTGGGTGCACACCGCTTAGCACACCTGTTGCACCACTAAGCTACTTGTTTAGCAGCTTTGACCATGCTGACTGGGATTGGTGCTTGCTGATCTGGTTAGGAGTCTGGTTCTCCGCTAAGCTGCTTGGTTGGACCACTAAGCTGCTTGTTCAGCAGCTTAGGCATGTGCCAAGCTTGTGTCTGACCATGTCAAGCTGAATTCTGGTCGTGCCAGGACTAGTCTGGTGCTAGGTTGAGCAGCCAAGTAGGTTCGCTCAGCTGCTTGCTTGAGCAGCTTGGTCCAGGTCAGGCTAGTGTCCAGTCAGGCTAGTGTCTAGGTCATCTTAGCGTGGCTTGTCCACCTTTAGCTGCCTGGTTGAGCACCTTGGTTGTTGAATTCTTTGTCTTTTTGACCATGAGCCTTTTTTCTCTTCTCATCATTCTAAATCCTACAAAATACATAAAAAATAAATACACATACAAATATACAAGATTGTGATATTTTATACAAAAAATATTGTTTTAAGTTGGTTTTTCTCAATTATGCTTAAGATAAGTGCCATAAAAGTGTATGAAATTTAGATACGTTTGGCACTTATCAAACTCCCGCAACTTAAAACTTTGTTTGTCCTCAAACAAAAGGTAAAAATTAACCGAAATCAATTTGGCTCAAAATAATAATGATGATCAACATGATTTCAAATGTATAAGCATGTCAAAAATAGATTTCAATGAGATTTTTCATGTTTTGTGAATTTCGACACATAATGCTTTAAACAAGAAATCAATGCTTTTGCTTATAAAAAATGTGTAACAATTTACCTAAGCAAATATTTTTCTAACCAAAAAGTGTTTCTTTGAACACAAGTTCAAAGTTGGAACTTTTGAAGGGTAAGTGTTTCACTCAATTTTCAAGATTTGTTTGTAGTAATTTGAACTTGTTTTTCATCTCACATATTCTCTTAAATTGCATAATTACTCAAAGATCACTAAGGTCTTCATTTTGGTTGTAATGAGGCTTGGTTTGGATAATGGTTTTTCTAAATTTTCAATGCTAAGTTTAAAAAGAGAGCATTTTTGAAAAAATATTCAATGGAATACTTTACTCTTCTTTTTTCCATTATTTTTTTCCAACCTCTTCTACTTTTTGAACCTTGGCTTCTATTTTTCTCAATCTCTTTTTGTTTCTTTTTTCATTTTTGAAGATTGATTTTTTCTTTTTCTTTTGATAACCAACGTCCACCAATTTTCCCCCCAACTTAATCCTGTCAAACTACTCTTTAAAATTTAATGCTCTCTTAGAACATTTTTTCAATTCGGTTTTATGGGATAGTATGAAAAAAAAATTATTTCATTTGTTTGGCTCAACGGGGCTTATCAAAGGATGTTCCTAATTTGGTTTGGACATTTTGACATTTGGTTCAACTAATCAAAGACATGCCTTAATCATTTCTTATCATTTTTATGCAATTAAGAGATTTAAAGACTAAAACAAGTTTAATTAGACAAATCAAATGTTGATTCTCACTCATGTGTTTGGCTCACTCCCTCACTTGGTTTGGATTCACACTTTTTGATTTAAATTTTTTTTGCAAAGATCTTGTTACATAAAATTGAATTTTCAATTTTCAAGTTTAGCATTTATCTTATTTTGTGACTTTTATGACATTATGTGACTTTTTTCACAAAAGTTTAGCATTTATCTTATTTTGCTCAATCAAAGCTTAATTTAAAGTATGCTTAACATTTTCTAATCATGTGATCATGCTTCAAAAATTTTGTTTTAGCCATTTTGTTTTTAGTTTTTAAAGTTTTTTGAGTTTTTTGAACAAACAAATTTACTTTTTACATATTTACACAATCTAGACAGGAAAGTTTTTGAAATTACATCAAGTCATGTCCCCCCTTTTTAAATGAAGGCTTGTCCTGAAGCCTTAAAAAAAATTGGGATTTACTTGATGTGATTTAAAAATTTGTTTAGTTTTCTAAAAATAAAAATATAAAAATAAAATACTAATGAAAGAAAATAATGATAAAAGAAGTAAACTTTTACCACATACTGGATTGCCTTCTAGTCAACGCTCTTTTAACGTCATTAGCTTGACGTCAGACTTTGGACGAGATTATTCTGATTTATCATTGATGATGGAGCATGACTTATCACTCAAATAAGGTTTTAATCTCTGTCCGTTTACCACTCAAGTTGCTTTTGTCTTGGGATATTTCAACTCAATTGCTCCATAATCTTTTACTTCATTGATGACAAATGGTCCTGTCCATCTGGTCCTGAATTTTCCTAGAAGTATTTTGAGCCTTGAGTTGAATCGAAGTACTTTTTGCCCTTGATAGAAATTTTTCTTTTTTATTCTGGAGTCATGATACTTCTTTGTTTTTTTTCTTGTAAAGCCTTGAGGATTCATAGGCTTGGAACCGCATTTCTTCCAATTGATGTAGTAGATCCTGTCTTTTAATATCTACATCCTTTAAATCAAAGTTTAGAATTTTGAGAGCCCAATAGACTTTATGCTCCATTTCAACTGGTAGATGACAAGCTTTGCCATAAACAAGTTGATATGGAGTTTTGCCTATTGGTGATTTAAATCCAGTTCTGTAGGCCTAGAGAGTATCATCCAATTTTTGTGACCAGTCTTTTCTTGAAGCACTGACTATTTTTTCCAAAATTCTCTTTAACTCTCTGTTTGATACCTCTACTTGGCCATTGGTTTGTGGGTGATAAGGTGATGCTACCTTGTGTATAAAATTATAAAATTCTAGGGTTCTTTTTAAGGTTCTTTTTAATTGGGAATTTATAAAATGAGATCCCTCATCACTTATCAATACTCTTGGTGTGCCGAAACGAGTAAAAATATTCTTTTTCAAAAATTTTACCACATTTTTCACATCGGCTTTGGGTGTTGCTAATACTTCCACCCAGCGGAAAACATAGTCAACAGCCACCAAGATATGTTCATTTGAAAACGATGATGGGAAAGGTCCCATAAAGTCAATGCCCCAACAGTCAAAATTTTCTATTTCTAAAATATTTTGTAAAGGCATTTCACTTTGTTTCCCAAGTCCCCCAGACCTTTAGCATGCATCACACTTTTGGATATACAATTGGGCATCTTTATAAATAGTTGGCCAAAAGAATCTAGATTGGAGTACTTTTTCCGCGGTTTTGTTCCCATTGTAATGTCCCCCATAGGCTGAATTATGGAAGTGCCATAATATTTTCTCGGCCTCATTTTCATCAACACATCGTCTAATAATATTATCGGTTCCTTCTTTAAATAAGTATGGTTCATCCCAGACGTATTGATTCACTCTTTTGAGAAAAATTTCTTTTGCTGATAATTAAAATGTTCAGGAATAATACGTGAGGCTTTATAATTGGCCATATCAACAAACCAAGGTCTTGTTTGAAGTTGAAATAACTTTTCATCAGGAAATGTTTCTGCTATTTCTTGTTCTCTTAACGCGACTTCTGTATTCACCAATCTTGACAAATGGTCTGCCACTTGGTTTTCTTTACCACTCTTGTCGAGGATTTCTAAGTCAAATTCCCGCAAAAGCAACACCCATCTAATCAATCATGGCTTGGAGTCGGGTTTGTTTAGAAGATATTTGATTGCAGCATGATTAGTATAGATAATTGTTTTTTCCCTAATCAAATAGCTTCTAAATTTTTCCAATGCAAACACTATTGCTAGCAGTTCTTTTTTCAGTTGTAGCATAATTGATTTGTGCTTCATTTAGAACTTTGCTAGCATAATGTATTGCATGAAAAACTCGTTCCTTTCTCTGTCCTAGAACTGCACCAACTGCATAATCACTTGCATCATACATTAGTTCAAAACGGGATTGTCAGTTTGGTGCAGTAATGACAGGAGCAGTTACCAAGCATAATTTTAATTGTTTGAATCCTCCTAAACAAGAATCATCAAAGTTAAAAATAGAATCTTTTAAGAGTAAATTGCACAAGGGCTTGGCTGTTTTGGGGAAGTCTTTGATGAATCTACGATAGAATCCAGCATGTCCGAGAAAGCTTCTAATTCCTTTAACATTTACTGGAGGAGGCAGCTTTTCGATCACTTCTATCTTAGCTTTATCAACTTCTAATCCTTTGGTTGAAATTTTAGTGCCCGAGTACAATTCCTTCATTGACCATGAAATGACATTTTTCCCAATTTAGAACCAAATTAGTTTGTTCGCATCTTTCCAAAACTGTCTCCAAATTTGTCAAGCAAGCTTCAAAGGAGTCTCTGAATACGGAAAAATCACCCATGAAGACCTCGATGCATTTCTCCACTAAATCAGCAAAGATAGCCAACATGCATCTTTGAAAAGTTACAGGAGCATTACATAGTCCGAATGGCATTTTTCTGTATGCGTAAACACCAAATGGACATGTAAATGCCATCTTTTCTTGGTCCAATGGATCCACAGCAATTTGATTGTATCCAGAATACCCATCCAGGAAATAGTAGAAGGCTCTTCCGGATAATCTTTCCAACATTTGATCCATGAAGGATAGGGGAAAATGATCTTTTCTTGTGGCAACGTTAAGTTTGTGGTAATCAATGCAAACTCTCCAACCAGTAACAACTCTGGTTGGAATGAGTACATTGTTCTCATTTCGGATTATCGTCATTCCTCCTCTTTTCGGCACCACTTGGACTGGACTTACCCATTTGCTATCTGAAATGGGGTAAATCATGTCAGCTTCTAATATTTTCACAATCTCTTTCCTTACCACTTCCTTCATTGCCAGATTAAGTCTCCTTTGTGGTTGAGCACAAGGTTTGTGATCATCTTCCATCATAATTTTATGCATGCAATATGATGGACTGATGCCTTTGAGATCTTTTAATGTCCATCCTAGTGCTCCTTGATGCTTTTTTAAGACTTGTATAAGTTTTTATTCTTCCAATTTGGACAACTTATTGTTGATGATTACTGGATTGTTGACTTTCCCATTTAAGAAAACATATTTTAAATGGGACGGTAATTCTTTCAATTCCAGTTCTGATTCTTTCTCTGCTGGTCCACTTGGATTTTGGTGAAGAAACAATTCATCAGAAAAATGTTTGATGATTTCTTCCTCCACTCTATTTTCTTGAATCTCCAAGGATTTGTCAGGTTGAGGATGTTCTGCACAAATTTCTTGAAGACCATCTAGTTGCAAACATTACCCTTTATCTTTCGGATGTAGCATTGCATGGAAAATGTCAAATTCAATTTCGTCGTCTACAACTCGGACTAGTAATTTGCCATTTTCCATGTCAATCCCCATTTTTGTTGTCCTCATAAAGGGTCTCCCTAAAATGAGTGGGATCTCCGTATCTTCGGTAATGTCAATTGACAACAAAATCAACCGGGATCAAGAATTTGTCCACTTTGACCAGAACATCCTCTACAACCCCTTCAGAATATTTAATGGATCTATCTGCTAGTTGCAAGGACATCCTTGTAGGCTTTAATTGAATTCCTCCAATTCTTTTCATCATAGACAGTGGCATCAAACTCACGTTGGCTCCAAGATCAACGAGCGCTTTTGATTTATGAGGAATGTTTGCTTGAAGAACAGCACTACAATTGGCATTGAGTGAAACAACTTCCTTTTCCGGATAACTTGTTTTTTGGATAATAGTTCTTTCATGAATTTGGAGTAAATTGGCATTTGCTCCAAGGCTTCAGCAAATGGGATTTTGATTTGTAGAGTTTTGAATATCTCCATGAATCTTGCAAATTGTTCTTCTTTTCTTACCCCACTAGTCTCTTCTATTTCTTTTTCTTTTTTATTTTATTTTTATTATTTTTTATTTTTTCTTCTAATCTCTCCTTTTGTTTTTCAACTCCACCTATTATCTTCCCACTTCGAGTTGTAACACTTTCACAAAATTATGACTTGACCAAATAAGTTTTTGTCAAGTTGTTGATTTGTTCTTCTATTATTGTGAGAGCATCACTGGTGTTCTGTTGATGGTTGATAGTGGTTTGCATGAACTGGTTGAGAATTTTCTTCAATTCATCATGATAAGTGTGAGTTGATTGGAAGGCATAGACATTATGATTGTTTGCACAATCATTACACCAAGAACTTGCTTTGTTCGTTTGCTCTATTTGTTAAGGCAGATCTTGAATTTTTTGATGGACCATATCGAGCTTGAATTGAAATTCTTTGATGAATTGCTCAATTTCTTGTTGTAAATCAACATGTTAGTCTATTTCTGAAATTTTGAGATCAAAACGAATCGTTTTGTCTATTTCCAAAAGAAAAGAGATTAGTATGTCAAGAAATCATAATTTACATCTTTGTACAATTTAAAATAATTTGTACAAAAGCAAGAATAAATTTATACACAATTATTTGATGAATGACATAAATATGAAATGTTCTATTATTTAAGCAATTCCCTAGCAACGGCGCCAATTTGTTGAAAGATATTTTGTCGAGAGGTTTTCCCTCTCTACAAATCGTCCTGACAACAGTGCCAATTTGTTGAAAGGTTATTACTCTCGTTTTTGGTGTGTTCTTTTTATTTGATTAAGTAAGAGAACTCGGTTTTATTCTTTGTCCGCCATCTCGGCTTTGTTTAAATAAATTTCAACGCCGGTATAATGGTTTCAAGAATAGTCCAGTTACAACTTACTTCTTAATAATCATGTGAATGAGTTATTCCTTCTTTTCCTCATCTCGGCTTTGTTAGAATAAATTCTAACGCTGGTACAATGGTATCGAAGCAATCCCTTATTACATAATTATTAAGTACCTTTGAATACCATCTCGGTTTTGTGGAATAAATTCCAACACCGGTTTAATGGTATTCTAATGTACAAAAGTGATGAATAGTTAGTTGTTAGAAACAAATAAAC
>NC_032013.1:19740754-19741179 GCF_001865875.1 Lupinus angustifolius | reverse complement strand
ACAAATAATGAGTTAAACATATTTTCGTTTTGTTGAATTGAATTGCATATAAAAATTAACAAGAAAAATAAACTAAATATTAACAAATTCTTAAGGAGAACAAGATCATTTTGAATAAAGAAAATATTTCTCAACTTCTTATGAATTTGAACTACTTAGACAAGTTCTTATGTTTTACTTTGATTAACTTCAAACACCAAGTTCTAAAATCCTCCTTTTAGTGTATGTCCTAAAATGGTAGAATGATAATCACTTATATTTATTACTAAACAATATTACGTCCATAAAGAGACTAGGTTGTCACACCCTAGTCATTGGCGACTCTAATATTGAAGTAGTAATGACTATAAAATCTTAAGAAATGTATGCTTAACTTGGCAAATAAACTAAGTAGTACAACTACTTCTTAGTTTATTTGTTAAGTG
>NC_032013.1:19698680-19740654 GCF_001865875.1 Lupinus angustifolius | reverse complement strand
ATCAATCTAAAAAGAGCATTAAGTATTTCTCAAACAAGTAAAATTAACCAAACCACCAACTTGAATGATTAAAATTCAAACTTTTAGAATATAAGAAGTAGAAATTACATAACCATATTCAAAAGAAATTGTTAGGATCATGAGTCATCCATCCAAGGAATGGATGCTTTGAGTTCCAAATGAGATTACCAAATTGATTTTTGTATCTCATTTGCCTTCTCCTTTTCTCCTCTTGAATTCTAAACTAAAATTACAAACTTACTTGAAATAAAGCTCCTAAAAACTAAGAACAAGAAGAGAGAACTTCATAGAAGAATTTCTAGTGAGAGATATGTGAATTTGATATCAACTAGATTTTGTTTGCTCGAATTGAGTGTGCCCTATTTATAGGAATTCTTCTGGGCTGCTGAGCTGCTTGTCAGTCCCGCTAAGCAGCTGACCAAACCCCTTCAGCATGGGTTTGGTCCCTTGATCAAGTAGCTTTGTCACCTCCTTATGCTTGACTCATCAAAGCTAGTTGTGAGCTATGAAACCAGCTATTGTGAGCTACTCTGAAAAGCCTATGGTGAGCTACTTGAGGTGAGGTCATTGGTAACTTCATGGTTAGCTTGATGGTTAGGTCAACTCTGGGTACACACTGCTTAGCACATCTGTTGCACCACTAAGTTGCTTGTTCAGCAGCTTTGACCATGCTGACTGGGTCGTGGCCTAGTGCTTGCTGATCTAGTTAGGAGTCTGGTTCTCCGCTAAGCTGCTTGGTTGGACCGCTAAGCTGCTTGTTCAGCAGCTTGGGCATGTGCCAAGCTTGTGTCTGACCGTGTCAAGCTGAATTCTGACAGTGCCAGGACTAGTCTGGTGCTACGCTGAGCGGCCAAGCAAGTCCGCTCAGCTGCTTGCTTGAGCAGCTTGGTCCAGGCCAGGCTGGTGTCAAGGTCAGCTTAGTGTAGCTTGGTCCACGCTTAGCTGCCTGGTTGAGCACCTTGGTTTTTTACTTCTTTATCTTTTTTACCATGAGTCTTTTTTCTCTTCTTTTCTTCATTCTAAATCCTACAAAATACATAAAAAGAAATACACATACAAATATAAATGATTGTGATATTTTATACAAAAAGTATTGTTTTAATTTGGTTTTTCTCAATTATGCTTAAGATAAGTGCCATAAAAGTGTATGAAATTTAGGTATGTTTGGCACTTATTAGTTCTTTACGTAATTTATATAATTTCATTGCATTTGTGTCTCAAATAGAGCCAAAGACCATTGATGAAGCCATCGAGGATGTATATTGGGGTATAGCTATATAAGAAGAGCTAAACCAATTTGAGCGTAATAATGTATGGGACTTGGTCCCTAATCCAAAAGAACATCATGTGATTGGCACCAGATGGGTCTTTCATAACAAGCTAGATGAATCTGGCTTGATCAATAGAAATAAGGCTCGTTTCGTGGCCAACGGCTACAACCAGGAGGAGAGCATCGATTATGATGAGACCTACGCTCCTGTAGCCAGACTTGAGGCCATTAGGATGCTCTTGTCCTTCGCATCAATTGTGAACTTTAAGCTCTTCCAAATGGATGTTAAGAGTGCATTTTTAAATGTCTATATTCAAGAGGATGTGTATTTAGACCAACCACCAGGGTTTGAAAATTTCAAATACCTGAACTATGTATATACACTCAAGAAGGCCTTGTGTGGCCTAAAACAGGCTCCCAGAGCCTGGTATGATAGATTGAGTTCGTTCCTATTACAAAAATGGTTTGAAAGACGTTTGGTCGACACCACTCTCTTTATTCCTAGATTAGATAATCATGTTTTACTTGTTCAAATATATGTTGATGTTATAATCTTCGGATCTAATAATGACATCCTTTGTCAGGAATTTTCTGAGTTGATGCATGGCGAGTTCGAGATGTCGATGATGGGTGAGGTGACTTTCTTGCTTGGGCTTCAAATTAAACAAATGGAAAGTGGCATCTTCATTCATCAATCGAAATATTGCAAAGAATTACAAAAGAAATTTGACATGGAGAAATGTAAAGATGCATCTACACCTATGGCGTCCGCATGTTATCTTGATAAAGACGAAATGGGAAAAGCTATTGAGGTAACCAAATATTGTGGGATTATCGGCTCATTATTGTATTTGACTGCAAGTCGCCCTGAGATGTCGATGATGGGTGAGCTGACTTTCTTCCTTGGGCTTCAAATTAAACAAATGGAAAGTGGCATCTTCATTCATCAATCAAAATATTGCAAAGAATTACAAAAGAAATTTGACATGGAGCAATGTAAAGATGCATCCACACCTATAGCGTCCGCATGTTATCTTGATAAAGACGAAAAGGGAAAAGCTATTGAGGTAACCAAATATCGTGGGATTATCGGCTCATTATTGTATTTTACTGCAAGCCGCCCCGATATTATGTTTAGTGTTTGTATGTATGCTAGATTTCAAGTTTTGCCTAAAGAATCGCATTATATTGTTGTTAAACATATCATGAGATATGTAAAAGGAACAATAAATATGGGATTATGGTATCCTAGGGATGCCTCATTATCCTTGGTAGGTTACTCTAATTCTGACTCTACTGGGTGTAAGTTGGATCGAAAGAGCACTAGTGGGACTTGTCATCTCTTAGGCACTTCCTTAGTGGATGGCACAGCAAAATGCAAGCATGTGTTTCTTTGTCCATCGCAGAAGCCGAATACATTGTCGTTGGCGTGTGTTGCGCTCAAGTCCTTTGGATGAAGCAGCAACTTAAGGATTTTGGTCCTAAATTAGAAAATATCCTTATTAAGTGTGATAATACGAGTTTCATCAACCTTTCCAAGAATCCTGTTTTGCATTCAAGAACCAAGCATGTTGAAATAAGGCATCATTGTTTTCGTGATCATGTTCAAATAGGTGATTATGTGCTAGAATTTGTAGAAACCTCTAAGCAATTAGTGGATATTTTCACCAAGCCCCTCTCACGAGATACCTTCTATGTTCTTCAAAGAGAAATATGAATCCTTGATGAAAAATATCTTGATTGACTTTATGCTATTACCTTGCATGATTACTTGGCTTGTATGCTTCAAAATGAAAACATGTTGAATGCTACTTATTCCTTGTATAATCCATGATTCTATAAATAAGCTCTGTCTATATATTTGAATGTCAATATTGCATTTATGAAAGTTTGAAATCCTTGCATGTTTTTAAAACATCCAAAACATTGTATCTGATGCTATTTAATCGATTAAGGCATTATGTTAATCGATTACCTAGGTGCAACCTTTTAAAACTGGTATTTTTAACTCAGGTTAATCAATTAACACAAGCATTTAATCGATTAACAATATCAGTATAACAGAAACAGAAGCGAACACTATTTCAAAACCTCCATCATCCCCTTTTCTCTCAAATCCTAGATGAACAAGTTCAACATCTCTCCTAAACTCTAACCTAGCCTAAAGGCGAATACTCCAACCCCAATTGCACTCCATAAACCTTCTTCTCCATCTCTAATTTCCAATAACTTCAGTTTCCCCCAAATTCCAAACCCTAAATTAGGTTTTTTTTTGAAACCCTCCATTAAACCTTCAACTCAGTACATTTTTCAGGTAAATAGAGAGAGGAAGTGCAAAAAGGGTAAAGACAACCGCTCAACGTCCACCGTGCGCTCCAAAATCTGTGCATCAAGTCAACAGGCAAGGTAGGACCGTGGGGACCTGTATTATTCGTTGATTCTGTAAGAAACTCGGTTGCTTAAGTTTTAGGGAAGGAAACCTACATACATAAGGTTTGCAAATCTAATCTGGTTAGCGGAACAGAACTTCGATTTTCCGCATGATTTAAAAGCTCAAGGGGTTGTCCCCTTCTTGGAATTGAAAGGTAATATCTACCCTGCTCTAGTTAGGGAATATTATGCAAATTTTAGATACAAGGATGGAAGGTATTGGTCTATGATTACTAGAAAATTGTTTGAGCTGAATGAGAATTTATTCATGAACGTGGGTGGTTTATCGTGTAATGGTGCTAGCTTAGGAGATTGTGGTTGGGGAAACAACAACACTTTTGATGCTGCTTAAATGTATAAATCTTGTTTGAGGAGACCTCAATTGTATGTTCAGGGTGAATTAACAAAAGTTGGGTCGTTGTCCATAGAGAATAGGCTCTTGTATTATTTGATTACATATATTCTGATTTAGAGGAACACAAATCATGCATAACCTACCGTGATTGATTTGAGATTCATGTTTGCTGTAAAGGAGAATGTGATGATCAACTGGCCTGAAGAGATTATGAATGTCATGTACAGTGTCTCCACTTCACAATCAAAGTTGTTTCCCTATAGTATCTTCATTTCGCGCATTATTGACTATTTTCATATTGATGTTTCCAATACTATAGTCAGGGAATGTTCTGATAAGGGTCATTTGATTGGTGAGAGTATGATTCATAAGATGGGCATGTACAAGTATGGCAACACATGGCAATATCAGGAGGATTTTAACACTGTGAACCTTGACCCCTCTGGTGAGGATGATCAAGATGATACTCAAGAGCCAAATGCTACTAGTCAGGGGGAGTGTTCTGGACATGCATCACAAGAACCAGTTTTAGGACAAGCTTATTTGGATGTTATGGAACAATGTCTCAACACCAGGATGGATCTTCACTTTCAGTCTCTAAAGGACTCATACCATACGGATCTAGAGAATTTTGAGGAGCATCAGAATGCATACATTGATAACCATTATCTATCCTTGAGGAACTTCGTTCAAACAACTGTTGATTCACAAAACAGGAGGTTGTGTGCAGAGTTCAACAAGTTGAGAACCCTCATCAATAGTGGTGGTAGCTCGATCATTCCTAACGACGAAAACCCTCCATCTCATCCCTAGTTAGGAGGCCTTAGATCTTTAGGTTTATCCTTCCTAGTTTATGGACTATGTTGTTTCTTGTTTCCCTCTTGAGAACTTATTTTCTATTCCATGCTTTTGCATTTTTGGATTGTAATAGCTTAAACACTTATCTTCTGCTGATTTGCACCTTACTGCTTTGCAATTGATACAATACTTTAATGATTTCAAATTGTCTTTGTCATGTTTAAATGGTAATTATGTTGCAAATAGTACACCTTTATGTTTAATGGATCTTGATCATGTTTGGTGTATGTATTCGTATTAACTGATTAAGTCTGTTGTTTACTGTTCAATTATATCACTGCTTAGTCATTCCATGCTTAAATTGAATTAACATAGCCTTTCATGTCATTAAATCAGTTCTGTTGTTGTTTGTTGTCCGTTTAATCGATTAAGCTTTGATGTTAATCGATTAAATCATGTATAAATGTGCATTTGTTCAAATTTCTTACAGCTGGTTGATTAATTAATCGCCCAAAATTAATTGATTAATTACAGTCTGTCATAACTCTAATAAGTCTTCTGACTTTTGACTAGAATTGAATACTTGTATCTTTTCGATAATGTCAAAAGGGGGAGAAAGGTTTCTTGTTGTGTTTAATGTATTTGCAGGTTGTATAATAGCTTCCGTAATATCATTGTTTACCTAGTCAACTTTGAATAACAATCATTATGCAAATGTACAACATCGTCAAGCTAATTCATAAAATGTAACGTACTATTTTGATGTGGTGTTTGTCATCATCAAAAAGGGGGAGATTGAAAGTGCAAAGTGTCAAGGATTGCACTGGCAATGCTTTGCCTATGTTTTGATGAAGACAAGGTTTTATTAAAGCTTGAAGATGGCTCAACAATTAACATGCCTAGATCTCATTGGTCATATCTAGACTAGGTTATATCAATAGAGTCATATTTCTAAGTAGTTTGGGATGTGTGCCTTAGTGAGTGAGTATAGGTGAGGTAAACCTAGATGCAAGTCTTACAAGCCATTATAATTGTCATATTATATTCATGAGACATATCATCTAGTTTATTGTATGTTCATGCATTAATCTTACATGTTATATGTGAATATTAGGCATAATACACTTTCTAAAACATGTATAGGAATTAAGCATAACATATGAGTAAGTTTGTCTCTTAATCACGTTTTTAATATGTTGGTTAATCGTTTAACGTGGTGGCTTAATCGATTAACTCAACTGTTTTTCTGCTATATCTATTTTTCTCTTACAATTTTTTTCTGTTTAATCATGTTATACTGGTTAATTGATTAACGTGGTAACTTAATCGATTAACATGTCCATTTTATGTTAACAGTTTTCTGTTTTAACCGCTTAACTGAATGTAACGGTTTGAAGGATCAAATCTGTTTTATATAAGTTTAGGAAAATTGCAGAAACACATAGCATTGCATACTATTGTTTAGAATTGATTAGAGAGCATATTTTCGTGATTTACTTTGTAATTTGTAGAGAGAAATGCATGTGTGAGGAAGAGAGATTAACATGCTTTATTGAAGTTGTTCATGGTGTATTGCATGTTGTTTTTCATATGCTTAATCTCATCCTTTCTTTCTCATATGTTCATGCATTCTTGATAGAGATTTTTAGAGAAATATTATGTGTTTACTGTTTTGTATTAACTCACATATGCATGATGGCTAATGTTTCTTGAGAGTGAGTTAATCCTTGAGTTTTGTCATAGTTATAATTTGATCATTATTATGCTTAGTATAACTCTGTTTTTTGTATATTGTTTTGTACTTTGGGTTAGTCTCTTGGTGTCGTACCAGCATTAAGATAGAGTGATTCTTCACCAAGACTAGGACGTCTAGAATTGAGAACGAGTTTCTTGGTTGGGGCTGGATCGCGAGAAATATTTTCTCAGGCGATAGGGATAGTCAATCCAAAGATTGGATGTTCTAGGAATTCAAGAAAGAAGCATCTTGAGTCTTGTAAATTGAATTGGTGTATCTGATTATACTAATTGTTCAATATAGTCAAGAATAAAATCTCCCAAGATTAGAAGGGGCAGCCTGGATGTAGTTTGCAGTGGACCGCAAACAAACCCGTATAAAAATCTATTTGTGCAAGTTGTTCTCTCTTAATCTCCTTTATAATTCTTATTGTTTTAATGCGAGTTTGAAGCTGATATTTTGCATGCTTATACCTTGATATATCCTTATTAATATTGCATAAAGATATTTGATGTATCTCTGCTTATCTGTTGTTAAATAACTGTGCAACTAGCTCCTCTGATCATTCTGTTTCTATTGTGTATTAATCAATTAAGCCCACTGGTTAATCGAATAACTGGGTTGTTTTCCATAACTGGGTTTTGGTGCGAGAAGCGGTAATTGGTAACCGCTACACCTATTCAACCCCCCCTTCTTCGTGTTTTTAGGCCACTGATACCTAATAGTTAGAGATTGTCTAGTTTGCATTGTGAGAACTGTCCGATCCAACAGAATACCTCATCCAGGAATACAGGGGACTCGTCGCACCTAGACTCTCCCTCAAGGCTTTTTCTGACGCATCACCGTCTCTCTCAACATCTCGGGGTTCATTCATCTCACGTAACTTTCCTCTCTACTACTTCATTGTTCATAATGAGTATGCACACTAACCAAGGTTAGCCAAATAAAATTTTTAATCATTATTTCTTTTTACGTGATCGACCCAGCCTAAGACATATCTCAAAGGAATGCTTCTTGTGGGGTCCGATCTTACATTATAACATAAAAGAGGAATAATATCCTCACCACTACGAACCATCACTGAATCACCATGGATGGGCCAATGGTTAGGCCACTTATAGTCATACGATTTCGCTGCATGGTAAACATAACCTTTTGGGCCTCGCCCTTAACGACATAACAGTTGGCAACTTTGTCAGGAAGGCTCTAAGTAATCCCGTTACCACCAGCATCCCATACTACCGGAAGATAACATTCACTTATGCTCTAGTGATAGGAATTTGTTTCATCTTTGGGACATGAGTAAGTATTTTATCTTGTATTACTCGCATTCCCATAGTTTTCGTCATTCAGAAATTTTATAACACTGATAATCGATTATGTTAAAGGTTAATCGACTATTCCTAGTTACAATAGCTAAAAGAATTATGACTTCTGATATCGGTAGTCGATTACCAGACCAGGTAATCGATTATGTCCATCGGACAGGGAGATTTTATAGTATTGGTAATCGATTATGTTACATGTTAATCGATTATTCCTAGTTACAGTAGGTAGAAGATTCTGATTTTTTATATCGATAATCAATCATGTAAAAAGATTAATCGACTACTCCTAGTTACAATAGATACAAGATTCTGATTTTTTATATCAAAAATCGATTATCAACCATGGTAATCGACTATGACCATCAAGCAGGGTTTTTAGAATACGGAAAACCGAATATCTCAAGGGATAGTCAATCCTTCCTAATTATAGTTTTTTGAGTAATGTTCATCCATGGATAACCACAACATTACTCCACACATAGACATAACTTAAACGATATGACTTAAGAGATCATCCATACTTAATCCTAATAGACAAATAATTGATTAAGTACGGGATTTCTTACAACTCAAGATAGCTCCAAACTTTTTAGGTAGTTTAGGAGGTTTGGATGTCATATCCTGACAACACTGTGTCACGATGTATTCTCCCTCGTCTTAGAGCGTCGTGTAGTGGTTCCGTTGGTGATAAGTGTGAAACGAGTATGCCCCCAACTTCGAAAGCTTCAGAAATAAACACAAGAACAAATTAGTAGGTTTGTGAGTTAAAATTCTTGCATGATAACCCTTAGGTAAAGACATATTTTAACCTATCATGGACTCATTCACTTTCATCCATCCATTTCAAGATTGCATATTCTTGAACCATCCTTTATCATCGAAAGTCGTGTTTAAGAAAACAATCATTTTTAAAATAAGACTTTAACAAAGCTTGTACTTTTAACTTTAACACAAATTAATACTTTCATGAAGACTTTTTAAGTCATATTCACCACTTTAAGTTAAGTTACTTAACCAGAGTCAACACTTTAAATCAAGATCTCTTAAGATAAACTTATCACTTTAAAGTAAGCTAACTCAAATAGATTCAATACTTTTGAACAATAAAACTCAATGGTCATTTCAACACATTTCATTCTAAAGCAACGACAAGGGTTGATAGTGTTGATCTCATTCATAAAAACAATAATTTAAAATCAAGATATTTTATGTTAAACTTACCACTTTAAAGTAAGCTAACTTAAGTTGATTTAATAAAAATTTATGGTCATCTCAACACATTTCACTCTAAAGCAACCACAAGGGTTGATAGTGTTGATCACATAGTCAATAACAACATATTAAAAGTTAACATTTTAAATCAAGATCTCTTAGGTTAAACTTACCACTTTAAAGTAAGCTAACTTAAGTTGGTTCCATAAAACTCTATGGTCATCTCAACACATTTAATTCTAAAGCAACCACAAGAGTTAATAGTGTTGATCACATAATCAATAACAACTTACTAAAATATGATAACTATCTAATGGTAAAGGTGTGAGAGATTGAGAAAACAAGAAGATAAATATCTTGAAATCTCTTAGAAGTGCTTAGAATGCAAAGTGAGAAAGTGAGGAAAAACGTGTTATCCCTCAAGGCCAAGGGGTTGCTTTTATAGAGGGGGGAAATCAGATTTTGGGGGAGAGATCAAAGTGGTTCCCCAAAATCATGGAGGTCAAGGAGTTGATGAGTGATTTAGGGGATTATGTAAGTGATTGTACTTTTTATTCAACAAGGAAGCTTGACTCATGAATGGATGATGTGACTAGTGCAATGAAAAAACGTGATTAAAACCATTCCCAAGTTGTGTCGGTTAAAAGTCGGTCAGAGATTAAAAATCTCCCGATTTAGGGTTACATTTAGAACATCGAAACTTGGATTTCGGAGTGAAAAATATCTAAAGATGATTTATGGACAAATTTGGTATCTATTTTAAGTGAAATAATATTTCGAAGCCTATGGAGCAATCAGAATTCGGTTCCAAGTTACGAAACTCCAAAATCATATTTGGGCCGAATTTAGGGTGAATTTGGGGCCGAAAGAGGCCCGAAGACCTTTCGTCTCATAAAATTATGAAGATTTACCATAAATTAGGAAATCATAATACAAGACTAAAACTCAACTAAGGTTTAGCCTAAATCAATACCAATTAATTTCTAAAATTAATCGTTTCTCAATTAAATAATTAATAAAATGCGCACGGAAAATCACGATGTTACAACACTCACCTATTGATATATAGGTTTGGTTGTTATTATATGTTACATGTGTAAATTTTTATTTGGATAATTTTGATAGTCATATGTGAAGCTCAAAATGTTAATATATGGGCATAATAGTATATTGTTATCATCATATAGTGTTTGGAATTTGAATGTTGAATACAATATCTTGTTTTGGAATAAAATTAATTTTGAGTAAGAATTATTCTCAATTATAAGGTTCTTGTAATTTTAGAGAATTGTTATTAGTTAGAAATGTTAACATTATGTACTTTTGCCAAAATCCAACTATGACATATGTATCTAATGATTTTTAAGGTAATACAATTGTGTAATTTCCATCAAAAATATGTAGGAATGTATATATACACATTAATAATATACAAAATAAAGATTATTTCGTCCTCTTAGGTACTAGTCTCTGAAATAAACTTATTCTCTTAAATTGGCATTTAAATGTACACAAATAATTTTCAAAATAATAATAATAATCAATGTAAGAGTATACACAAATGCATGGATAATTATTCCCAATTTGTAAGAAGTAAGATGTTCAAAAGATAGTAAAATATTAGATTTGTTGTGGCAATAAAAAAATTGTTTGAAATGAAATTCAAATGTATAAATTTAAAGTTGAAACATTTATTAGAGTAACAACTAACAACAATTGATTTGATAAAAAAAAATACAAAAAACGCACATGCATTGATTATATTAACAAGAGAAAATTTTCATGTTAAAAATAAATATTTTAATCTTCCTTAAACTCATATAAACATTGACTATAACATCATGAATAAACTCATCAAGTTAATTAAGACTTTTAATCTTCATTCATGAAAAGAATCATCATTTGAAATTAAATTCAAATGTAGAAATTCAAGGTTAAAACATTTATTAGAATAACAACAATTGATTTGATAAAAATACAAAAAATGTAATGCATTATATTAACAATATCAAAATTTTCATGTTAAAAATCAAGATTTTAATCTTCCATAAAATCAAACAAACATTAACTATAATATCTTTAATAGACTCGTCATATTAAATAAGACTTTTAATCTTCCTTTAAATTGTACTTGCATTGATTATAATATCAAGAAAAAAAAACATTATGTTAATTAAGACTTCAATGTTTCCTAGAATTGCACAAACATTTAGTATAATATCAATAAAAATTAATCCTATTAATTAAGACTTTAATATTATAAATTATGCATGCATTGATTATAATGTCACAAACATATTCATTATATTAATTAAGACTTTAAACTCAATTAAAATCATATAGCATTATATTGATTATAATATCAAGAATAGAATCATCAGGTTAATGAAGACTTTAAGTCTAAATTTTTAAGTGAAAAGTATCGCATAAAGGGTAAATATTAAAAAAAACATTTCATCCAATCATAAAATTAAAAATAATCTTTATTTTATCACTATTTGAGTACATAGTTTTTTGAAGAAAAATAAACATAAAATGTGAAACACCCCGAAAATAATTTTATAATTACTATATTTAATCTCTTGAAAAAATAGGTAAAAAATAATTTTATTTTATGTAACATATAACTTACAAATCATATTTTTCCATTTTATCTATTCTCTTTCAAGACGTCACATTTTCAAACTTTTGCAGAAATAATTTCTTAATACTTTAAATGTAATTGAACAAAACACAATTCTTTTCGGAATACTTCTCATTAATCAATTCTTGAATTTGTAATACGTACATCATGGTTTAAAAAATACAAGGTGAAGTCTATTCTTCGCCACTGACAAAGACTAAAACTACAAATAAAAATAAAACAATGTCGGGTGTGTTGGCATTACAAAAGTACCATACACATGTTCCATAACAAAAGAAAGAAAGGAGCTCCTAGACTGGTGGTGCACTGGAAACTTCACTCGGGTCTTCCTCAGTCTCTGAGTCTGAAGAGATTTCTATAACCTCCACCGAATCCTCTATGTAAATTAACTCTACACAGTCATTCATCCTCCACCACCTCATTTGTTGCCCAATCCATCAAAGGGTCTGGGTGTACCCTAGGCCTCGATGGAGTTGCCATGCCTACATGTGTAATTATTTATTTGGGTAACTATTTATCACAGTGTTACAACACTCATCTATTGAGATATAGGTTTAGTTGTTATTATATGTTATGTTTTCACTCCTCCCCGCATATCCAATGTGGGACTTCACACTTGAATAAACCTAACAATCTCCCATCAAGTGTGGGTACCACACACTTTCCGGTCCGCTTCCCCTTGAGTCCACCATGTCCCAGCCGAACCATCGGCTCTGATACCACTTGTTGGACCAGACTGCGATCGGGGAGCCTCCAACCACCGGGGAGTTCCATTGTTACATGGGTATGGGAAGAGTGAAGAGTCACAAGTGAGACACCACGTCTTAAACTAAAACCTTAAGGCATTAGTTCCATGGGCCTTTCCTTCTTATAAACTCTTTCGCTCCTCCCTACATATCCAATGTGGGACTTCACACTGAATAAACCCAACAATCTCCCCCTCAAGTGTGGGTACCACACACTTTCTAGTTCGCTCCCCCTTTAGTCCACCATGTCCCAGTCGAACCATCGGCTCTGATACCACTTGTTGGACCAGACTGCGATCGGGGAGCCTCCAACCACCGGGGAGTTCCATTGTTACATGGGTATGGGAAGAGTGAAGAGTCACAAGTGAGACACCACGTCTTAAACCAAAACCTTAAGGCATTAGTTCCATGGGCCTTTCCTTCTTATAAACTCTTTCGCTCCTCCCTACATATCCAATGTGGGACTTCACACTTGAATAAACCCAACAATCTCCCATCAAGTGTGGGTACCACACACTTTCCAGTCCGTTCCCCCTTGAGTCCACCATGTCCCAGCCGAACCATCGGCTCTGATACCACTTGTTTGACCAGACTGCGACCGGGGAGCCTCCAACCACCGGGGACTTCCATTTTTACATGGGAATGAGAAGAGTGAAGAGTCACAAGTGAGACACCACGTCTTGAACCAAAACCTTAAGGCATTAGTTCCATGGGCCTTTCCTTCTTATAAACTCTTTCACTCCTCTCTACATATCCAATGTGGGACTTCACACTTGAATAAACCCAACATGTTACATGTGTAACTATTTATTTGGGTAATTTTGATATTGTGAAGCTCAAAATGTTAATATATGGGCATAATAGTATATTGTTATCATCCTATAGTGTTTGGAGTTTGAATGTTGAATACAATATCTTGTTTTGGAATCAAATTAATTTTGAGTAAGAATTATGTTAGGTATTAGTGGCGGAATACACCTAGAAGGGGGTTTGAATAGGTGAGGCGGAGTTCAAATTCCACTTTTCTGGTTTTTACACACTTGTTGAAACATGGCCAGTTAATTGATTAACCAATGGGCTTAATCGATTAAAAGTAAACAGAACCAGAATGATCAGAACAACAACTTGCACAGTTATTAACTAACACACGAACAAATATACAACAGATACTTTTGTGCAAGATTAACAAGAACATAGCAAGGAACAAGTATGCAAAATATTATCTCCAAACACGCATTAAAACATCTTGTAATATAAAAGAGAAAAGGATAGAAAAGATTGCGCAGGGATTTTATCCTGGTTTGTTTTGCTGTCCACTGCAAAACTACATCCAGTCATCCCCTCTGATTTGGGAGATTTTCCTTCTTCACTATAGAACACAATGTACGTTACATACACACTTCATAATAAAAAACTTGAACGCTCCCTTCTTGGAACCCAAAGAACTTCATCACCCTTGGTTTGACCTTTCCCAAAACCGCCTCCCAAGAAAACCTTTCTTATGCGATTCGGCCCCAGCCAAGGTATCGCTCTTTATCCCAAGACCTCCAAGTCTTTGTGTGAAGAACACCTTACCTAACCGTAGCTAGGATTTTCCCAATCCTTGATTAACAATGCTTTGAGTTATGAATGAGTACTTAATACTCGGATATTACAATAAAAATCAAAGCCTAAAACCTAAGCAATAAATCACAAGACGTCATAGTCTAATATGAATGTTCATGCATGAGGTTTATGAAAATATGCAATCATAAAAATAACTATCTCGTTTTCTTTTCAAGAACACAAGAATGATGCAAGAAAGCTTTTCAAAGAATCATGCAATATGATAACTAAAGCCTTAGCATGATCTAATATTTCTCCTAATTCAACATGCAATATTTTCTCCTAGATATGACAATGAGTTACTCGAAAATATGTAGAGAGAATGATGTTAAAGTGTATGGATTCTTGTGCAAAATATGTTGAGATTTCAGTTTAAATAGAAAACTGTTTTAAGTCTCAGTTAATTGATTAAGTACCCATTTAATCGATTAACGAGTTGTTGGGTTGTTGAAAATAATTGTTTTCAGTTTTTCTGTTTTCTGTTGAAACTGCAATTCTGTTAACTTCTGTTAATCGATTAATGGGTTACCTGAATCGATTAAACTGTGTAAAATCAGCTTGGTAATACATGGTAAACTACCTATATGATATATGCTCATGCAATATATGATTTCCAAATATAATACCTTTAATGCATAAAATCAATGTATATAAATGCATGAACCTAATTATCATATGTTTCTAGATGATGTCTCATTTTAGTAGATTAATTATTTTATAAAGTATTGTGAGACTCACACCTAGGTTTACCTAACCTAGACACAATATCTATGGCAAGAATCTTAGACTTCTAAAAAGATAGTAAAGAATTATAACATAAGTCTAATAAATCACCACTTGAGCCCTAGGCATGTTGATTGTTGAGTCATCTTCAAGCTTTAACTAATTCCTTGTCTTCATCAAAACATAGGCAAACGTTTCTAATGCAATCCTTGACGTTTTGCACTCTCAAACTCCCCCTTTTTGATGATGACAAACACCACATCAAATAATACGTTACATTTGATGAATTAGCTTGATGATGTTGTACATTTGTATAATGGTTGTGACTTCAAAGTTGAAAGCACTTTGCTACCCCTTAGGTAAGCAATTGAAGCGCTTTGCTCTCCCCCTTAGGTAAGCAATGATTAATAAACTTGCAAATAACATCAAACACAAAAAGAAACCTTTCTCCCCCTTTTGACATTACCAAAAAGATACGAATATTCAATTCTAATCAAAAGCAAGAAGAGATATAGCAATTTATTTTGAAAAACTGTAATTATTAGCATAGGCAATAACCAGTTTGAGAAGCTTAAACAAATGCATTGATTTTTAACACTATAGACCGATTTTGCATGACATATCCATTATGTAAATAGTTTAGACATGGAATGATTAAACATATATCTATCCCACTTGTTAGTACCACTTGTTAGCACTTTATTAGACAATTTTCATTTTAAAGCATATTTCAATTATTCAATTATAATACACAATTAAGACATGTTCAAGATTGACGCAAAAACAAATTCTATTTAACATAATTAGCAAGGTTCAACATAGTTACAAAATGCTAAAAGATGGTACAACTATAACCATGTGATGTACTTGACTCAAAAATATAAACGTAAGCCACAAAACTACAAGAATTAACTTTCAAAAAAGAATTGACTCCATGTAATCGATTATCACAACATTTAATCGATTAAGATGATTTATTTTATAAAGCTTTAGTTACTGGAACTCATTTAATCGATTAAACTGAGGGTTAATCGATTAAAGACAGAAAGTTGACAGTTTTCATAACAGTTTTGAGCTTAATAAGAAATAATTTTGTAACCTTGTTAATAGACTTACCTTACTTACCATTTGGTGATAGGTCAAGATTACCACTTCTTTGATGAAAGGTTTGATGATATGATCAAAGTTGTATGTTTGACATTCAAAGTGCGTTGCTCCCCCTTTCATGGTTCTTCCCTTTATCTCTCCCCCTTTATTACTTAGAGAAGTACTCTTGGTAGGTAGCATAATGCGAAAGCTCATTTAACAACATTTATCAATAACTTTTATTCTTAATAACCTTGATCCACTCACCAACCTTGTGCATAGAACATCTTTTGTTGAATTTTCCCTTGATGCTCAAATGTCATTTGGCACACCTGCAAACACAATTTGCATGTCTCTTTCGGGTACCCAAGTTATTTTGGGTCCCTTCTTGTTAGTAACTAAGGGATCTTGCCCTTTCTTTACCCATACATACTTGCCACTTGGCACACCAAATTTTCTAATAAAGCGTGTAGTGCATGTGCGACCATGTGTACCACAATAGAAACAAGTACGCATGTTATTTTTAGACTTCTTATGCATAAGAACTACTGAATTTCTATATGGTCTTTTCTTGGGTTCAGTTTTCTATCCAATTCCAGATCATTTACCAATGTTTCTTGTATTAGCAAGCAATGTGTTAAGGTTTTCTTGACTATATGTGAGCTTTGAAAGTTATTTTTCAAAATAGAATTTTTAGAAGTAGAGCAATCACATGAGGCACATGCATAGATAAGATCAAGAGTTTCATTTTTATGTTTAAGTTCATCTAATTCCTTTTGCATTTCAATTATTTTCTTTTCATGCAAGGAGATAACTCTTTTTCTATCGATATTTATTTTAACAATTTTCTTTAACTCCTCAGGCATTTCGACATAAGCTGCATACAATTTATTGTATGAAGGAGAGTTATTAGAGCATGATGAAGTATAGGAATGTACCTCGATAGAATCATATTCATCACTAGATGTGCACTTCTCATGCACTTGTGCCATAAAGCATACCTTTGAATTTTTATTCTCATCGGATGAGCTTGAAGTCGAATATTTCTCGGAATCGTTCCAAATGATATATGCTTCTTTTGACTTGGACATTTGAGAGTTTCTCTTCTTGTTACCGATTTTCTTGAGGTGGTTTGGGCACTGATGCTTCATGTGGCCCGATTTTCCACACTCATAACAAGTGAAGCCTTCTTTGGGAATCTCTCTTTTCTTGGTTGAGTTCTTGGCTTCTTTATTTAGATTATTGATCCTTCCTTTCTTCTTAAGATACTTCTTGAATTTTTCAAATAGGCGATACAAGTCTTCATCGGAATAAGAATCTGAACTAGAAGCCTCACTTTCTTGATCTTCTTGAAATCTTGTAGCCTTGAGTGTTATTTCACTCTTGTCTAATTCTTCATTCATTTTTAAGCGACCTAACTCCATTTCATGTTCTTGGATTCCCAAATAGAGTAGCTAATGTTATGTTGTCTAAGTTCTTTGACTCCATTATCACGGTTACCTTTGGTTGCCATTTCCTATAAAGACAATGTAAAACTTTGTTAGTCAAATCAGCATTAGTAAAAGTTTTATCAAGGGCGACCAAATGATTTACAACATGAGTAAAACGTTTTTGCATATTACATATAGATTCATTAGGAAGCATGCGAAATAACTCATACTCATGCGTAAGCGCATTTAGTCTAGCGCGCTTAACTTCACTCGTGCCTTCATGGGTAACTTGCAAAGTATCCCACATTTATTTTTCTTTAAGGCACTGCGAGACTCTAAAGAATTCATAATAAGATAAGGCCAAAGTAATAATGTTCTTGGCCTTAAGGTCATGTTGGACCTTTCTTTTCTCAATATCCGTCCATGAGCCTTTAGGCTTTTCTTTAGGCTCGCCATCCACCATATGAAGTGGAATGTATGGACCATTGACAACGGAATCCCAAATGTTCGTGTCTATTACCTCGATATAGATTCTCATGTGAACCTTCCAATAGGCATAACCTTCGCCACTAAATATGGGAGGGCGGTTAATGGATGTGCCATCACCGCCAAATGGGTTCTTAGAGCCCATATGTAGTCCCTCTCGGATCACGCGGATGCGGTTGAGCTAGCACGTCGTACTAGCTCTGATACCACTTGTTAGGTATCAGTGGCGGAATACACTTAGAAAGGGGATTGAATAGGTGTGGCGGAGTTCAAGTTCCACTTTTCTAGTTTTTACACACTTGCTGAAAAATGCCCAGTTAATCGATTAATCAGTGGGCTTAATCGATTAAATCTAAATATAACCAAAATGATCAGAACAACAACTTGCACAATTATTAACTAATGCACAAACAGTTCTACAACAGATACTTTTGTGCAAGATTAACAAGAACATAGCAAGGAACAAGTATGCAAAATATTAGCTTCAAACACGCATTAAAACATCTTGAAATATAAAAGAGAAAAGGATAGAAAAGATTGTGCATGGATTTTATCCTGGTTTGTTTTGCTGTCCACTGCAAAACTACATCCAATCTTCCCCTCTGATTTGGGAGATTTTCCTTCTTCACTATAAAACACAATATACGTTACATACACGCTTCCAAATACAAAACTTGAACGCTCCCTTCTTGGATCCCAAAGAACTTCGTAACCATTGATTTGACCTTTCCCAAAACCACCTCCCAAGAAAACCTTTCTTATGCGATTCGGCCCCAGCCAAGGTACCGCTCTTTATCCCAAGACCTCCAAGTCTTTGTGTGTAGAACATATTACCTAACCGCAGCTAGGATTTTCCCAATCCTTTATTAACAATTCTTTGAGTTATGAATGAGTACCTAATACTCGGATATTACAATAAAAATCAAAGCCTAAAACCTATGCAGAACTCACAAGACATCCTAGTCTAATATGAATGTTCATGCATGAGGTTTCTGAAAATATGCAATCATAAAAATAACTATCTCTTTTTCTTTTCAAGAAACACAAGAATTATGTAAGAAAGCTTTTCAAAGAATCATGCAATATGAAAACTAAAGCATTAGCATGATCTAATCTTTCTCCTAATTCAACATTCAATATTTTCTCCTAGATATGACAGTGAGTGACTCGAAAATATGTAGAGAGAATGATGTAAAAGTGTATGGATTTTTGTGCCACATATATGAAAGTGCAAAGTGTCAAGGATAGCACTAGCATTTCTTTGCCTATATTTTGATGAAGACAGTGTTCTATTAAAGCTTGAAGATGGCTCAACAATCAACATGCCTTATGCTCATTTGGTCATATCTAGACTAGGACATAATTTGAGTCTATATTCTAAGTAGTCTGGGATGTGTGCCGTAGTAAGTGAGTATTGGTTAGGTGCACCTAGGTGCTAGTCTCTTAAGTCATCTTAATTGTCATATCAAATCCATGAGACATATCATCTAGTTAATTGTATGTTCATGCATTAATCATACATGTTATATGTGCATATTATGCATAATATAATTGCTAGAACATGTATATATGTTGTGCATAACATATGAGAAGTTTAACTTTTGAAACATATGCATTAATGTTCCAAATAATCGATTAACGTGGTAACCTAATCGATTAACTCAACGGCTTTTCTATTAAATATGTGTTTTCTGTTTGAACTGTATTCTGTGTCATTTTGTTGCATCGTTAATCGATTAACGAGTAGTCTTAATCGATTAACTAGTCTGTTATTTCCTATAACTGAATTTTGATTTAACCGTTTAACCATTTGCAACAAACATAACTGCCTAAACACCATGCTATAAATAAGAGGCAACGTTCAGAAAATCACAAAATTGCATTATATTTTATAGGGTTGTTTAGAGAGCATGTTGCATATTTGTTTTACTGATTTTGCAAGAGAGATTGCATGTGTGAGAAGAGAGATATGTTGTTCTGATTTCTATCATTATCATTTGCTTACTGTTTTGCATAATTCTATGTTCATTCTTATCTTGCTCACATGCTCATACATTAGATAGATTGTTAGAGAGATTATCTCTATACTGCTTTTGATTAACTCACATAAATCTTGATGGCTTAAGTGGTTAGTAAATGGGTAAATTTTTGAGTCTTTTTCTTGTTACATTCCAAGTATTATTGTGCTTACTATACCTTGCTGTTTAATGTGTTTTTTGAGTATTTCTGGATTTTTTTCTTGGTGTGAGATCACCATAGAGATTGAGATTCTTCACCAAGGCTAGGAGGTCTTGATTTGAGGACAAGAATCTTGGTTGGAGCTGTTTCGCGAGAAAGGTTTTCTCAAGCGAAGGGTAGAGTCAAACCAAGGATTTAGGGGTCCTAGATTTCAAGAAAGAAGCGTCATTTGTGCTTCTAATTGAATTGGTGTGTGTATCCATACCTCAATATTGTGAAGAAGAAATTTCCCTGGACCAGAAGAGGAGGCCTGGATGTAGTTTACAGTG
Organism: Lupinus angustifolius; assembly: GCF_001865875.1. NCBI lineage: Eukaryota > Viridiplantae > Streptophyta > Magnoliopsida > Fabales > Fabaceae > Lupinus > Lupinus angustifolius. The sequence continues at coordinate 19,720,278 of NC_032013.1, read as the reverse complement.
GACCACAAACGAACCACGATAAAAATCCTTTGTGCACTCTTCTTTCTCTCTTAATCTTCTTTAAAGTTTCTTGCTGTTATAAATTGAATCTGCAATTAAAATTATGGATATTTGTTTACTATCATAGGCTTAATATTTATGCATAAAAATATATGTATTATATATGTTCAATTTTGTGTTAATAATTGTGCCATTTGCATGTCTGGTCATTCTGTTCTTTGCAATAGTTAATCGATTAAAGCTTGTTGTTAATCGATTAACTAGGCCGTTTCCAGCAGTTGGGTTTTGGTTCAAGAAGCGGTGATCGATAACCGCTACACGTATTCAACGCCCCCCCCCCCCTTCTAAGTGTTCTTAGGCCACTGATACCTAACAAGTGGTATCAGAGCTAGTACGACGTGCTAGCTCAACCGAATCTGCGTGTTCCTAAGGGAATTAAAATGGGTTCCACCAACCCCTTTGGGGGTGATGGCGCATCCAATAACCGCCTTCTCGTATTTAGTGGCGAGGGTTACGCCTACTGGAAAGTCCGAACTAAAATTTTCATAGAGGTTATTGATTCGGATATTTGGGAATCCGTAATCAGTGGTCATTTCGTCCCACTTCACTTAGTGGATGGCGAACCGAAAGAAAAGACCAAAAACTTATGGACCGATAAGGAGCGCAAGAAGGTCCAATTCAATCTTTGCACCAAAAATATAATTACCTCGACCCTATCTTACGATGAATTCTTTCGGGTGTCTCAATGTCAAAGTCCAAGGAAATGTGGGACACCTTACAAGTGACTCACGAGGGCACTAACAATGTCAAGCGCGCCTGACAAAATGCGCTAACTCATAAATCGATCAGCAGAATGCAAAAACGATTCACTCACATTATTAATCATCTTATTGCTCTCGATAAGATGTTTACCAGAGGAGAACTCACTAATAAAGTTTTATGCTGTCTTGACAGAAGATGGCAACCTAAAGTGACGGCAATCATGGAGTCCAAGGATGTAGACTCCATGCCTTTGGCAACACTCTTTGGAAAGCTTCAAGAGCATGAGATGGAGCTTGGGCGTCTGACCATGCATGAGGAGTCAGATCGTAAAATGAAAGGAATATATCTTAAAGTTTCAACATCACAACCCAATGAAGAGATAGAAAATGACGACTCTTATTCAGACATTGATGAGGAAACGCTAAATCTTCTTGTGCGAAAATTTGGAAATTTCTTAAAGAAAGGAGGATTTAGACGATTCCAAAAGAAAGAAGCGCGAGAATCAACCAAGAAAGGCAAGTCCAAGGAGCGCTTCACTTGCCATGAATGTGATAAGCCGAGTCACATGAAGTTTCAGTGCCCCACTTACTTGAAAAGAGTTAATTCATAGAAGAGCACACCACGGGACTTCAAATCAAAGAAATCATACATCATCAGGGATGTACCGGAGGAAGAAACAACATCAAGCACCTCGGATGAAGAGGAGACCGCGAAGCTGTGCTTAATGACCATAATAGATGAGGCTTGTGGATCAGGTAGTAAGGATACTTCAGATGAGGTATATTCTCACACATCATCCTCTTCTTCTGATTCTCCCTCATATGATATATTATATAGTTCTTATGTTGAGATGCATGAAGAGCTTACAAAATTAGCAAAATTAAGTAATGAGAGAAAAAGAATAATTTTACTAAATGATCAAAAAATAATTCAACTACAGAAAGAATTAGGACGAATTAAAACTGGAAAATGAAACCTTAGATCTAATTTTTTCCTGTACTTCATGCGATTGCTCTAAAAATAACTTATGTGAAACTACTACTTGTGAGTCTTGCGATGACTTGAAGAATGAAAATTTTAAACTGAATGAAAAACTCGCAAAACTTACAAATAGTAAACACCAATTAGACACCCTGCTTAGCAAAACAAGAAACGTTGGTGACCACACTGGATTAGGGTATGTTCCCCCATCCATAAAAATAGACCATATAGGAGACCTCTAACACGCCAATATAAAAATTCTAATAAGAAAAATAGTCCCTACATGCTATTACTGTGGTACATATGGCCATACATGTCATTCCTGTTACATGAGGAGATATGGGATACCCAGTGATGTTTACGCTTGGGTAAGAAAGGGAGATAACTCCCTCGTCACTAACAAGAAAGGACCCAACATAATTTGGGTACCTGAGACTTGCAGGTGATCTATATTGCAGGTATGTCTTCGAACATACAGACAAAACTGGTATCTTGATAGTGGCAGTTCGAGACATATGACTGGGGACAAGTCAAAATTCCTAGACTTGTCGTTGAAAGAAAAGGGTTTCATCACCTATGGAGACAACAACAAAGCAAGAATCTTAGGCACCGGGAAGATTGGCAACTCAACCCACACGATAATCGAAAATGTTCTATACGTAGAAGGTTTGGAACATAACTTGTTGAGCATAAGCCAACTATGCGACAAAAGTAATCTTGTGTCTTTTGGTTCTAATTGTTGTATCATTAGTGATGTATTAACTAATAATGTTAAATTTGTTGGATATCGAGTAAATAATATTTATATGGTTAATCTGGACGATGTCACTTCTCTCTTTTCAAAATGTTTTATATCAAAATAAGATGATATCTGGCTTTGGCATAGATCAGTCGCTCACATTTATGTGAAGCATTTAGAAAGATTATCTAAAAATAATTTGGTAATTGGTCTTCCAAAACTCGATTTTAAAACTCAGGATTCCTGTGACATGTGTCAGAAATGTAAACAAGTCAAGAATTCTTTTAATAAAAAGAATGTGATATCCACGACTAGACCATTGGACATATGGACTTGTTTGGACCATCACAAATTATGAGTTTTGGTGGGAGCTATTACGCCTTAGTTACTGTCGATGATTTTTCTAGATTCACTTGGACTTTATTTTTAGCATCAAAAAGTGATGCTTATAAATCTTTCAAATGTCTAGCCAAACAAATCCAAAACCAGTCTAACCTGAAGATTATTTACATTCGATTCGACCATGGCGGAGAATTCGAAAATCATAAATTTAATAAGTTTTGTAATAATCATGGCATTATGCATCAGTTCTCAGCTCCTCGTACCCCTCAACAACATGGAGTTGTTAAGTGGAAAATAGAGTTCTAGAGGAACTCGCGAGGACTATGCTAAATGAGAGCAATGTCCCAAAATATTTCTGGGCTGATGTAGTTCACACAGCATGTTATGTAATAAATCGAATACTACTTAGATCTACTTTTTCGAAAACACCTTATGAAATTTTTAAAGGTCGAAAATTTAATATTGATCATCGTCATGCTTATGGGTGTAAATGTTTTATTTTGAACAATGGAAAAAGAACTTCAAGAAAATTCGACTCGAAAGCTTATGAGGGTATATTCTTAGGGTATTCATTACATAGCAAGACATTTCGTGTGTTTAATAAATATAACATGCAAGTAGAAGAGTCTATTCATGTTCATTTTGACGAATCTTCTCCAAAAGAGAAGAGAAAGGTCTTTTCTGATGATATTCCAGGTACACTTGAAGAAGTCCAAGGACATGAAAGGAATCCAACAAGATGCAGAGCAAACAGTAGAAGAGCAACATCAGGATATGCCTATTGCGTGGAAATCTAAAAAGGATCATCCACTCGATAAGGTGTTAGGTGATATATCTACGAGGGTGGTAACCGTAGCTCTTTACGCAATTACTGTAATTTTGTTGCATTTGTATCTCAAATAGAGCCAAAGACCATCGAGTGTCTCAATTAGAGCCTAAGACCATCGATGAAGCCATTGAGGATGTACACTGGGGTATAGCTATGCAAGAAGAGCTAAACCAGTTCGAGCGAAATAATGTGTGGGACTTGGTCCCCAAACCAAAAGATCATCCCGTAATTGGCACCATATGGGTCTTTCGTAATAAGCTAGATGAATCTGGCTTAATAATTAGAAATAAGGCTCGCTTAGTGGTCAAAGGCTACAACCAGGAGGAGGGCATCGATTATGATGAGATCTACGCTCATGTAGCCAGACTTGAGGCCGTAAGGATGCTCTTGTCTTTTGCATCAATCATCAATTTTAAATTTTTCCAAATGGATGTCAAAAGTGCATTTTGAAATGGATATATTCAAGACGAGGTGTACGTCGACCAACCACCAGGGTTTGAAAACTTCAACTACCCGAACCATGTATATAAACTCAAGAAGGCCCTCTACGGCCTAAAACAGGCTCCCAAAGCCTGATACGATAGATTGAGTTCGTTCCTACTTGAAAAAGGGTTCGAAAGAGGTTTGGTCGACACCATTCTCTTCATCCGTAGATCAGATAATCATGTCTTACTTGTACAAATATATGTCGATGATATTATCTTCGGATCTACTAATGACATCCTTTGTCAGGAGTTTTTTGAGTTGATGTAGGGGGGGTTTGAGATGTCGATGATGGGTGAGCTGACCTTCTTTCTTGGGCTTCAAATCAAAGAAATGGAAAGTGTCATCTTCATTCATCAATCGAAGTATTGCAAAGAATTACTGAAGAAATTTGATATGGAGTAGTGTAAAGACGCATCTACACCTATGGCATTTGCATGTTATCTGGACAAAGATGAAAAGGGAAAAGCGATTGAGGTAACCAAATATCGTAGGATAATTGGCTCATTATTGTACTTAACTGCTAGCTGCCCCGATATTATGTTTAGCGTTTGTATGTGTGCTAGGTTTCAAGCTTTGCCAAAAGAATCACATTATATTGCTGTAAAACGTATCATGAGATATCTAAAAGGAACTATAAATATGGGATTATGGTATCCTAGGGATGCCTCCCTATCCTTGGTAGGTTACTCCGATTCTGACTTCATTGGGTGTAAGTTGGATCGTAAAAGCACTAGTGGGACTTGTCACCAATTAGGCAGCTCCCTAGTTGCATGGCACAGTAAAAAGCAAGCGTGTGTTGCTTTGTCCACCGCTAAAGCGGAATACATTGCCGCTGGCGTGTGTTGCGCTCAAATCCTTTGGATGAAGCAGCAACTTAAGGACTTTGGGCTCATATTAGAAAAGATCCATATTAAGTGTGATAACACGAGTGCCATTAACCTTTCCAAGAATCTCGTCTTGCATTCTAGAACTAAGCATATTGAAATAAGGCATCATTTCTTGCGTGATCATGTTTAAAAAGGTGATTGTATATTGGAATTTGTTGAAACATCTAAACAATTAGCAGATATTTTCACCAACCCTCTCTCACGAGATACTTTCTATGTTCTTCGAAGAGAACTAGGAATCCTTGATGAAAAATATCTTGATTAATAACTTGTGATTGCCTTGCATGACCCCTATTGAATGCTTTATATAAATAATGTTGAATGCTTATGATTCCTTGTATAATCCATGATTCTGTGCTTAAAAGCTTTAAATATACGTGATAGCTTAAATTAATTAGCCAATAAGTTTGAAATCCATGCACGCTTTTAAAAAAATATCCAAAACGTTGTATCTGATGCATTTAATCGATTAAGTCAATCATTTAATCGATTACCTGGGCCAACATTTTTAAACCTGGCATTTTTAACTCGGGTTAATCGATTAAGGGATGATGTTAATCGATTAACGATATCAGTATATCAGAAACGTAATTGTTTCTGGGCATTTTTCTAAACCCCTTGCTAGCTAATGGACCTTGTTGATCCTTGTTTCCTCTTGAGAATTTATCTTTTGTATTGCATCGCTGCTTTTATTTGGATTGCAATAACTCTATAACTTCTGTTGAACTACTACTTTACAACTTAACCTTTAGTGTTAAAATGATTTCGAATTATCGTGTTCATAATTGATCTTTAATTATGTTACATATAACACTTTACTTTGTTTGAAATGGATCTTGATCATGATTAGTCTATGTGATTATATTGAATGATTGTGCCTATTACTAATTGCTCAAATATATCCAATGCTTAATCATTCTATACTTAATTTGATTCTGCATAACTCTTCATTCCATTCAAACTGTTATGTGGCTATCTGCTGTCAATTTATTCGATTAAGGCATTCAATTAATCGATTAAATGATGTAAAACTGTGAATTTGTTCAAGCTTATTACAGCTGGTTAATTAGTTACTTACCCAAATTTAATTGATTAATTACAGTCTTTCATAACCATAATAACTCTCCTAACTTTTAACTAGAATTGAATATGTTTATCTTTTTGATAATGTCAAAAGGGGGAGAAAGGTTGCTTGTTGTGTTACCTACATTTTGCAGGTTGTATAATAAGTTTTGCACGTTGTTTTACCAAGCTTCTGTATATAATGTTTGCTTACCTACATGGAAGCAAATGCGCTTCAACTTTGTTCTTTGAAAAATAGCCATTAACAACTATTCCACAAATTCATCATCAAGCTAATCCATCAACAATTGAAGAATTTTGATGTAGTGTTTGTCATTATCAAAAAGGGGGAGATTGAAAGTGCAAAGTGTCAAGGATAGCACTAGCATTTCTTTGCCTATGTTTTGATGAAGACAAGGTTCTATTAAGTCTTGAAGATGGCTCAACAATCAACCCGCCTTATGCTCATTTGGTCATATCTAGACTAAGACATAATTTGAGTCTATATTCTAAGTAGTCTGGGATGTGTGTCGTAGTAAGTGAGTATAGGTTAAGTGAACCTAGGTGCTAGTCTCTTAAGCCATCTTAATTGTCATATCATATCCATGAGACATATCATCTAGTTAATTGTATGTTCATGCATTAATCATACATGTTATATGTGCATATTAGGCTAATATAATTGCTAGAACATGTATATATGTTGTGCATAACATATGAGAAGTTTACCTTTTGAAACATGTGCATTAATGTTCCAGTTAATCGATTAACGTGGTAACCTAATCGATTAACTCAACTGCTTTTCTACTAAATCTGTGTTTTCTGTTTGAACTGTATTCTGTGTTATTTTATTGCATCGTTAATCGATTGACGAGTAGTCTTAATCGATTAACTAGTCTGTTACTTGTTATAACTGAATTCTGGTTTAACCGTTTAACTGTTTGCAACGAATATAACCGCCTAAACACCACACTATAAATAAAAGGCAACGTTCAGAAAACCACAACATTGCATTCTATTGTATAGGGTTGTTTAGAGAGCATTCTGCATATTTGTTTTACTGATTTTGCAAGAGAGATTGCATGCGTGATAAGAGAGATATTATGATGTTTTGATTTCTATCATTTGCTTACTGTTTTGCATAATTCTATGTTCATTTTTATCTTGCTCACATGCTCATGCATTAGATAGATTGTTAGAGAGATTATTTGTATACTGCTTTTGATTAACTCACATAAATCTTGATGGCGTAAGTGGTTAGTAAGTGGGTTAGGTTTTGAGTCTTTTTCATGTTATATTCCAAGCATTATTGTGCTTAGTATACCTTGCCGTTTAACGTGTTTTTTGTGTATTTCTAGATTTGTCTCTTGGTGTGAGATCACTATAGAGATTGAGATTCTTCTGTTTAACGTGTTTTTTGTGTATTTCTGGATTAGTCTCTTGTGAGATCACCACAGAGATTGAGATTCTTCACCAAGGCTAGGAGGTCTTGATTTGAGGACAAGAATCTTGGCTGGGGCTATTTCGCTAGAAAGGTTTTCTCAGGCGAATGATAGAGTCAAACCAAGGATTTAGGGGTCCTAGATTTCAAGAAAGAAGCGTCATATGTGCTTGTAATTGAATTGGTGTGTGTATCCATATCTTAATATTGTGAAGAAGAAAATCTCCCTAGATCAGAAGGGGAGGCATGGATGTAGTTTGTAGTGGACCGCAAACGAACCAGGATAAAAATCCTTTGTGCGCTCTTCTTTCCCTCTTAACCTTCTTTAAAGTTTCTTGCTGTTATAAATTGAATCTACAATTAAAATTCTGGATATTTGTTTACTGCCATATGCTTAATATTTCTGCATAAAAATATATGTATTATATCTGTTCAATTGTGTTTTAATAACTGTGCAATTTATCTGTCTGGTCATTCTGTTCTGTGCAATAGTTAATCGATTAAAGCTTGTTGTTAATCGATTAATTGGGCTGTTTCTAGCAGTTGGGTTTTGGTTCATGAAGCGATGATCAATAACTGCTACACCTATTCAACCTCCCTCCCCCCCTTCTAGGTGTTCCTAGGCCACTAATACCTAACAATATGTTGAGATTTCAGTTTAAATAGAAAACTGTTTTAAGTCCCAGTTAATCGATTAAGTACTCATTTAATCGATTAACGGGTTGTTGGGTTGTTGAAAATAAATGTTTTCAATTGTTTTCAATTTTTCCGTTTTCTGTTGAAACTGCAATTTTGTTAACTTCTGTTAATCGATTAATGAGTTACCTTAATCGATTAAATATTGTAAAATTAGCTTGTTAATGTATGGTAAACTACCTATATGATATATGCTCATGCAATACATAATTTCCAAATATAATACATTTAATGCATAAAATCAATGTATATAAATGCATGAACCTAATTATCATATGTTTCTAGATGATGTCTCATTTTAGTGGATTAATTATTTTATAAAGTCTTGTGAGACTCACACCTAGATTTACCTAACCTAGACTCAATATTTATGGCAAGCATCTTAGACTTCTAACAAGATAATAAAGAATTATAACCTAAGTCTAATAAATCACCACTTGAGTCCTAGGCATGTTGATTGTTAAGTCATATTCAAGCTTTAACTAATTCTTTATCTTCATCTAAATATAGGCAAACAATACTAATGCAATCCTTTACGCTTTGCAATATCAAATTATTCTCAATTATTAGTTTCTTGTAATTTTAGAAAATTGTTATTAGTTAGAAATTGTTATCATTAGATACTTTTGCCAAAATCCAACTATGACATAGGTATCTAATGATTTTTAAGGTAATACAATTGTTTAATTTCCATGAAAAGTATGTAGGAATTTATATACACACATTAATAATATACAAAATAAAGATTATTTCGTCCTCTTAGGTACTAGTCTCTAAAATAAATTTATTCTCTTAAATTGACATTAAATGTTCACACATAATTTTCAAAATAATAATAATAATCAATGTAAGAGTATACACAAATGCATGGATAATTATACCCAAATTGTAAGAAGTAAGTTGTTCAAAAGATAGTAAAATATTAGATATGTTGTGGCAATAAAAAAATTGTTTGAAATGAAATTCAAATGTATAAATTTAAAGTTGAAAAATTTATTCGAGTAACAACTAACAACAATTGATTTGATAAAAAAATACAAAAAATGCACATGCATTGATTATATTAATAATAGAAAATTTTCATGTTAAAAATCAATATTTTAATCTTCCTTAAACTCGTTGATTATAATATCATGAATAGGTTCATCAAGTTAATTAAGACTTTTAATCTTCATTCATGAAAAGAATCATCATTTAAAATTAAATTCAAATCTAGAAATTCAAGGTTAAAACATTTATTAGAGTAACAACAAGATTTGATAAAAAATACAAAAAATGCAATGCATTATATTAACAATATCAAAAATTTCATGTTAAAAAATTAAGATTTTAATTTCGTATATCATTAGAGACTCCTTCTTTGTTACTTTTTATAAGCACAAGTATAAAATAAATGATTTGTAAGTTAGTAATTCTTAATTTGGTAGTTGAATAAAAGTAATATAGGGAATTTAGTAGATTTTTGTTTGGCATAATAATGTGATTATTAAACAAATAATACCAAGGAATAAAGACGAGAAATATAAATAAATAAAACTAATTAAAATAAATAAATGAAACAATGAAGACGGCCATGAAGCTGGCTACCCCACCCTTCTCCCTTCTTTGTTTCGCGAGCAACGGTGAGCAAGGTTTCGAGAGCACGTCTCGAATTCGAGGTCCCTCTCAGCGTCGACCGGCGATGTTCTTTATCTGAAGTTCTCTGGCTCGCGGAGATGGAGGAGAACCGCGATGTCCCTCTCCAATCGACTAGAATCTCCTTCCCCGCGGTGGCCCAAAGCCCAGGTTACAAACCTTTCTCATTTCTCCATCTTTTCTTTTTTTCTTTTCATCATTTCAGTATTTATAATGTAGCATTCAAATATGTTGAAGGATGATATTTTGGGATCTCTGGTTTCTTTGTTGAATGTACTTTTTGAGTAGTTTTTAGTTGTTCCCTTTCTCTTGTTCCTGCTGTTAGTTGTTAATTTCTTTTCTTACTGATCTCGGGAATGATGGTCATTAGGTTGTACATTCTTAAATAGGAATTGGGTTGTTACTTTGCTATTTTGATTAGAGTGTTATGACTTGGAACTTATGTAGTTGTTATTTTGCTGTTAAGATTTATGAACTAGGATTTGAATGACCTTTATAACTTGCATTTTTTGTTATTTCATATGGTTATTGTTGCTGTTGTTATGGCTCATGTTTTTTGGTGTCTCTCAATTTTAAGGTATTACTAACTAGTTATTTTTGTCATCCTGAACAAACCACTTTGGTGCTTAACAAGCTAAACCAGAGGCCTAAACTAACCCAAATCATCACTACTACTAATTCATTGTATGCAATGAGTTTTGTTCAGAATGCTTCATCATGAAATTTTGACAATTTGCTAAAATACCTACTGATATGTTTGAGAGGTAAGTATGCATGATTTTCTATTCATAAAACATGATGAATAAGGTGCATTATTTCTATTTCTAAATACTTGAATAGGATGAATAAGGTACTTGCGAGTCTACCTGTTTCGCTTGATCTTTAAATGGTAGCCTTCTTTTTTATTCCTTCTCTTTTGTGCATGTGTGTTGCTTCTCTCTTGTTCTCTTGTATTGGCGCTGCACTCTGTTTGGGGCTATGTAAGTGTATGTGAATTCTGTGGTATGCTGATTTCACAATGTATGTGTGATATGTATGTACTCTCCTCTCTGATTGTTGCGTTTATATGCGTGAGCTTTTTTTCTGATCTATGTATCTCACTATATGGCTGTTTTTTTTCTTTATGCGTCATGCCTCTCCTTTTTATAGCTGGTTATGGGCCTTGTAGCTGATTCAGATTACTTCTTAGGCTGGCAATTGCATTGCTGTTTTACTTTTATCTTTAATCTGGCTCATCATTGCCTATTATGAAAGTATAACTGAAGGCTTTTGGTTTAGTATTTGTCTCTATGGAATTCTAATCATTCATGCTTTTCACATGCAACTCTTGAATGTTTGTCACCATATGACTATCCTGATTGTAATGTTTGCTGTATGAGTAACTCCTTTTTGTCTTGAATTTCAATGATTATTCAAATAGTAACTATTGGCAAATAGTGTTTGTTTTCTGACTTTTGTTGTTTTGCATACTCTGATTATTCTATTCAAAACTGCTCATCAATATTGCATCTTATTGCTGATTAATACTATGTAACTGAAAAAAAAAATAGTATATGCTATCTGGTAAGTACCATATTTCCACTACTTGATGACTCACAACCTGATTTTTCTTTCTCTTGACACTAGTCCATCAATGCCTCAATTTTTGTAACTATCCACAAGGGAGAATATATGTGTAAGTCTTGACCTCTCACTTATCTCTTGCAATGCCAATTTATTATTTCTCTATGAATTTGGTTTACTGTTTGAAGATATTACACTGTACTAAAACTTCCTGATTCTACTCTCTTTTCATGTGCAGCATGAGTCACTAGACTTTTACCAAAGGCCACAATCAAGGGGACTTGTTATGCTCAACTCCGAACACCTTTAAGCATTCCTTTTCAAAAGAAGATTAATTGAACTCATATGGTGGAAACATGCTAGACTCTAGGCGGCTATGAATCGGCTCTCGGTGCAAGCCTGCCTGCTCCAGCCACTCAAGTTGTGAGGATCATCATCCAGTTCAAAACATTTAGCTTCTCCAGTATAACTGTAATAAACATTCACTACTTCATACATGCGCTCCGGGATACTAGTCCCAGGTGGACCCCCATCAACTCATCTTGAAACCTCCTCCATTGGGTGTCCCATCAAAAGCATAATAAATTCAACAGGGGGTGGGTATTTCACAATTTTGATCATACTCTAGGTGTATGTAATAGCGCTTTGGTTAGATCTTGTAGGATGGTTGTTTAATGATAGGTAGTAACCATGTATTTCTATAGTCTTTTGTCTTGGTCCCCATGAAGCTTCAGCAAAGAACTTAATGGTGGAATTTAGTATTCTGGATTGCATTTGTATTACTAAAAGTAGGAATGGTTTTATTTGCTTGAATAATATCATGACCATAAATTGCCATATTGACAGGACCATGTACAGGAATTCATTGAGTTTATTAACTTCTTTTGACGTACTTGTTACTAATGCAATGGAAGTTTGGGTGTTGTAGAAAAATTCTATAATTAACTTAAGTTAAGGGACACATTTGACTTCTTAGTGCTACTAACTAACCAAATATTTTCACCAATCTCCTAAATGATGCAAATTCTATGGACATATGGAATATTTTAAATTATGCAAACATTTATTTTAAATTATTAAAAGAGTGATAGATTTGATTTGAAATATGAACTGAATACTAATTTTTCAAATCAAGTTCTCTTATTTATTTTTTATTTTCTTTTTTAGTTATTTAAATTAAAAAATGTGTTGAAAAAATTATATTCAGCCTTTCTGGGCCGAAAAATTTTGTTTTCAAATACATTACATAATTTTTTTTAAATATATCCTTATTAATTGAGTAGAAAAAGAAAGAAAATGATTACATAAAATAATTAATTTTATGACATAAGAAAAAAAGATTTCAATAATGGAGGGTAATTCTAGAAAATACATCAAAATATTGACAAAATTAATAGTACTAATTATATTAAATAATTTCCTTACTTCATGTGAAACTACTTAGAAATAACTTTTAAAACCGTAAGAGAAAAATATAAAATACATTATATTTATCTCTCATTGTTTTAGATTACATGATGGTCAGGAAAATTTTGTTTGAGTTAAGAATATTTTCAATTTTGTGGAGTCATTCATATCAATGAATATTTTTTTAATTCACAAAACTCGAAATCGAGTTCTTTAATTTCTCTGGGGCAATCAAAATATATATCACTTTAAGAAACATAATAATAAATATCATATTCTCATTTCTATTATTTCTTGTTCCTCTAAGCTTCCCAATTAAATACTATTATTTTGTTGTTAATTTTAATTTCATACTAATTTATTCATTATTCATTACTCGGGGATGATCATATCTTTTGTTCCACTTTCTTGAGCAAGCTAAAAACAAAAGTTAATTATTTCAGACTTAATCATAATTATTATTATTATGATCAAATATATGAAAATATATAAGATATATTTTTCTTACTCCTTTAAATAATTGGCTTTTGCAAACGAAATTATTCTTTCGTCAAGATCATACTCCATGTTAAAAAATACTTGTAGTAAGTTGTCAATAATTGAGATTTTTTCGGTCGGGAGTATAACAAAGCATGTCAAGTTACCTAGGGTCACAAATGTATTCAATGCATTCAACTTTAACTCATTGATAGAAGCATAAAAATGGAGTGGGATGTTGGGGAAGTTTGTAATTGACCCATCCTTATAATATAAACGAAATGGTCGAACTGGATACCTTACTCCCATACTCTTATGACCAATTATTTTTAATACAGCAACTTCAACCTTTTCATACCAACTTGATTTAAGGAAAGTGATTGTTGCACGAGAATCAATAAAAATGTTACCAAAAGTACTTTCATTTGGCTTCACCACTTTTCCATTAATAGAGACATTATCAAGACTAAGATAGCAATAGGTCGATGGATTCAATAAAACCAAGGGGTAGTAACTACTCATGTTCTATTTGTTTGTGTGTCAACCCCAAATTTCAATTTACTAGAACCTTGTACATAATAAAAAGGAAGGAGACAATAAGAGAATTTGTGTTTTCCGAATTCAACACCGTGTTGGGAAATGGATGGCGAAGGTCCACCACCAAACCAAATATCCCTGTTGATGTGGGTTTGAACACCGCAATACTTTTATATCCACAACCAAATATATTGTTGGGATATTTTATTATGCGACAATCATAGGAATTATTAAAACTAATTGTAGCAATAGCCACTTTTCCTTGTGTTGAAGATTTGCTCACATAATCGACCTCATATTTGCATTCCTCTCCAATTTCATAAGAATTTGTACGTACTTTGTTTCAAAAACTATTACCACAAGGTTCAAATGGAAAAGTATAAGATTTTCTTTAATCAAAAAATGGTAGCCTTTGATTATAGCACTTCATACAAGGCAAGCATTGAATCCAGGTTAGATCACTACCAGTGTCAACAACAACAACTGACCCTCTTGGTACAGTGCCTATAAGTCATTGGGAAAGCCCCTTATTTGGAATTGTTATGGTTTCATCACTGTGTAGAGCAATGTTTAATGGGAAGCTTTCTACTTGAGAAATTGAGTCAAAAGCTACATTAATAAAGACATTTGATTGGGTCATTGAAGAGTTATAGAAGCGTAATAAAAGTGAGTCTATATGAATAAGATCAATACTGAAACCATTAGATTCAGCTGAAGAAAGTATTGACAATTGGAATAATATACCGGCAAAGAGTGCAATTTCCTTTATGTTACTAGACTCAAAATACAAATGTATTCTACAAGAGGTGGAAGGGGATTGGAAGGAACTTTAGTACTTCCTATATATTTATAGGAAGATTTATAATATTGTCATTAATTAAAAATATTTAAAGTATAATAAATGATAAATTCTTTTGTTTACCAACAATATAAGAATTTTTTCATGTTAAGGGCATCATTCATCATGCATTCATTTACATATTTATAACCATTGATTTTTTAATAAAAATAAAAATTATTCAAGAGAAATGATATACTAACGGTATTAAAATTTTATATTGACAATACATACATCCATTATACTCATAATAACTTGTTTCAATATTAATTCACTCGTATATCAAATTAGTGTAGAAAAATTGGTATTTTAAGTTATGATACACTTGTAATTATTGACCAATATTTACTTTGTTATATGCAATGTAGTACACAATATGGGAAAAACTTAAAACTTAAATCTCCTTTTTGAACATTTACATTTTCCCTTTTTTGTAGATTTTTAAAAGAGTATGATTTTTCGATGAGGATTCCATCTTAGAGTGATTCTTGAAGAAGTCTTAGATTGTTATTTTATTCATTATCTTATAGCCTAATGAATCTATATATTTAGAAATTGAATGTGTCAAAAAATTTATTCAATAGTTAGGAATATTTTTTATTATGTTGAATTATTCATATTTTTTTAGTCTTTGCGAGTGAATTTACAATGATATCTTTTTTTGAATTTTTATCTTCAATAAACATGTTACTGAATAAAACTCTCCAATGATTTAATCATACTTTTCACCATTTATCCATAACTTCACTTATCTTATTTTTCACATTCTCCATTGTTTCTCTCTCATCGTTAACCATTCACTTATTTCAATCTCTCAAATCTAGACCTCATTTATTCACTTTTCCTCTCAACTATAATGCTTCATCCATTTTCTTCTTCTTATTATTATTATGTTACATTTCACCCTTGGTAATATAGTAATCTTCTTTTCTTCTAACTATAACGCGAGTTATTGGAGTCGAAATTAGATTTTTTTATACTAGAAAAGTCTTTTTTAATACTTAAATATGAGTTTAATTTATCTTTTAAGCTAGAGATTTACATTCGAGATTCAATTACAGATCAAAGAATATATTAACACAATGTATACTAATGCTATGATGACACTCATTAATTGTATGAATTATTTTATACCTAAGCTTGTGTTTAAGTATTTTTTTATTTTTTATTTAGCTACTGAAAATGAGAAACATAGTTTTTTTATGCCTAATAACAGTTCATCTTCCTCCTACATATCTCTATATGAAATAGAGAATAAAGATTTATGTACTTCTTGGTAAAAAAATCTGTGGTATGGGTTAATATTAATTTATTTAAAGATTGAAAGAGGAGAAACAATGATTAATTTCGTGTGTTATCTCAAGCAGCAACCTTTTGTTGCTACCATATAACTTAAGGAGAGAAAATGTGCTATTGATTGCATCCGCTCTTCCGGTCCTTACAGATTTTTATCACAAGTTTTGAAGAATGATCCAACATTTGTCATTTTCTCCCTACTCACTTCAAGAGAGTAAAGTAGAAACTCGATGTTCGATAACACATCTCAACTTAATATAATGAAATATATGATCTTAATTGTTAGCATTGAAAGTGCAAAGTGTCAAGGATAGCATTAGCAATGTTTTGCCTATGTTTTGATGAACACAAGGTTCTATTAAAGCTTGAAGGTGGCTCAACAATCAACATGCCTAGTGCTCATTTGGTCATATCTAGACTAGGATATAAATAGAGTCATTATTCTAAGTAGTCTAAGATGTGTGCCATAGTAAGTGAGTATAGCTGAGGTGGACCTAGGTGCAAGTCTCTTAGGCCATCATAATTATCATATCATATCCATGAGACATACCATCTAGTTAATTGTATGTTCATGCATTAATCATACATGTTATATATGCATATTAGGCATAATATAATTGCTAGAACATGTATAGAAGCTGTGCATAACATATGAGAAGTTTACCTTTTGAACCATGTATTTTAATATGCTAGTTAATTGATTAACGTGGTGACTTAATCGATTAACTCAATTGTTTTTCTGTTAAATTAGTGTTTCTGTTACAATTGTTTTATGTTTCAATTCTATTGCACTGGTTAATCGATTAACGGGTTGCCTTAATCGATTAACAGGTCTGTTATTTGTTATAACTGATTTCGGTTTTAACCGTTTAACTGTTTGCAACGAATCCAACTGTAAAAACTACCTAGTATAAATAGAGGAAACTTCCAGAAAACTGTATCATTGCATTCCATTATATATGATTGATTTTAGAGAGCATATTTCGTTTTGTATTCTGTTTTCTGCAAGAGAGTTGCATGTGTGAGGAAGAGAGTTACCATGCTTAATTGATTTCTGTTTTGCATATTGTTTCACATTCTTATGCTCATTCTTATTTTTCTCACATGTTCATACATTATTTGTAAAGATTGCTAGAGAGATATATTGATTACTGTTTTTGATTAACTCACATGTTCTTGATGGCTTGAGTGATTAGTGAGTGGGTTAGTCTTAAGGAATTTTACTTGTAATATTTCAAGCATTATTGTGCTTATAATACCTTGCTGTTTTAATCTATTTTTTTGTGTATTTTGGATTGATCTCTTGGTTTCGTACCACCATAGAGAATGAGATTCTTCACCGAGACTAGAAGGTCTTGATTTGAGAACAAGAATATTGGCTGAGGTTGTTTTGTGAGAAAGGTTTTCTCAGGAGATAGGTAGAGTCAAACCAAGGGTTTAGGTGTTCTAGATTTCATGAAAGAAGCGTCCTATGTTTTTGTAAATTGAATTGGTGTGTGTGATCATACGTATATTCAATATTGTGAAAAAGAAAATCTCCCAAGATCAGAAGGGGAGGCCTGGATGTAGTTTGCAGTGGACCGCAAACGAACCATGACAAAAATCCATCTTTGCACGATGTTCTCTTCTTAAATCTTCTTTACTTTTCTTGTTGTTTAAATTTGAATTAATAGCTGATATTTTGCATAATTGTTCACTTCCATATGCTTATTAATAGTGCTTAAAAATATTTGCTTTATCTCTGTTCAATTGATTTTAAATAACTATGCAATTTGGCTCTCTGATTATTTTGTTATGTGCATGTGTTAATCGATTAAGACAAGGTATTAATCGATTAACTTGGTTGTTTCTAGAATTGGGTTTTGGTGCAAGAAGCGGTAAATGATAACTGCTACACCTATTCAACCCCCCTCCCCTTGTAGGTGTTCCTAGGCCACTGATACCTAACAAGTGGTATCAGAGCTAGTACGACGTGCTAGTTCAACCGTATCCGCGTGGTCCTTAGGGAATTTAAATGGGTTCCACCAACCCCTCTGGCAGTGATGGCGCATCAATTAATCGCCCTCCCGTATTCAGTGGCGAGGGTTATGCCTACTGGAAAATCCGAATGAAGATCTTCATAGAGGCTATTGATTTAGAGATTTGGGAATCCGTAATTAGTGACCCTTTCGTCCCACTTCACTTAGTGGATGGCGAACCGAAAGAAAAGCCCAAAAGCTTATGGACCGATGAGGAGCGCAAGAAGGTCCAGTTCAACCTTTGCGCCAAAAATATTATTACTTCGGCCCTATCTTACGATGAATTCTTTCGAGTGTCTCAATGTCAAAGTGCCAAGAAAATGTGGGACACTTTACAAGTGACTGACGAAGGCACTAGCAAGGTCAAGAGCACCAGGCTGAATGCACTTACTCATGAATACGAATTATTTCGTATGTTACCTAGTGAATCGATTGGCGACATGTAATAGCGATTCACTCACATTATTAATCATCTTATTACTCTAGATAAAATGTTTACCATATAAGAACTCACTAATAAAGTTTTACGTTGTCTTGACAGGAGATGGCAACCTAAGGTGACGACAATCATAGAGTCTAAGGATCTAGATTCCATGCCTTTGGTAACACTGTTCGGAAAGCTTCAAGAGCATGAGATGGAGCTTAGGCGTCTGACCATGCATGAGGAGTCTGATCGGAAAAAGAAAGGAATGTCTCTTAAAGCTACAACATCACAACCCAATGAAGAGATGGAAAGACATTGATGAAGAAACGCTAAACCTTCTTGTGCAAAAATTTGGAAAGTTCCTAAAGAAGAAAGGATGATTTAGGCGATTTCAAAAGAAAGAAGCGCGAGAATCAACTACGAAAGGCAAGAAGAAGGGAGCGCTTCACTTGCCATGAATGTGGTAAGCCGGGTCACATGAATTTTCAGTGCCCCACTTACTTGAAGAAAATTGATACAGAGAAGAGCACTCCCCGGGACTACAAATAAAAAAAGCAATACATTATTTGGGATGTACCGGAGGAAGAAACAACATCAAGCACCTCAGATGAAGAGGAGACCGCAAAGCTGTGCCTAATGACCATAACAGATGAGGCTTGCAGATCAGGTAGTAAGGATGCTACAAATGAGGTATATTCTGACACATCATCCTCTTCTTCTGATTCTCCCTCATATGATGTTTTATATGATGTTTATGTTGAGATGCATGAAGAGCTTAAGAAATTAGCAAAAATTAGTGCTGATAGAAATAATTTTGCTAAATGATCAGAAAATAATTCAATTACAAAAAGAATTAGATGAGCTAAAATTGGAAATGAAACTTTAATTCTAATTTTTTCTTGTACTTCATGCGACTGCTCTAAAAATAATTTATGTCAAACAACTACTTGTGAGTCTTGTGAGGACTTGAAAAACGGGAATTTTAAACTGAATGAAAAACTCGCAAAACTTTCAAATAGTAAACACCAATTAGACACTCTGCTTAGTAAAACAAGTAACGTTGGTGACCACACTGGATTAGGGTATGTTCCCCTATCCAATAGAAATAGACCATATAGGAGACCTCTAACTCGTCCATATAAAAAGTCTAATAAAAGTAGAGTCCCTACATGTTTCTATTGTGGCACACATGGCTACACCTCTCATTCCTGCTACATTAGGAGATATGAGATACCCAGTGGTGTTTACGCTTGGGTAAGAAAGGGAGATAACTCCCTTGTTACTAACAGAAAAGGCCCCAACATAATTTGGGTACCTGAAACTAGCAGGTGATCTATTTTGCAGGTATGCCTTCGAACACATGGGAAAAACTAGTATCTTGATAGCGGCTGTTCGAACATATGACTAGAGACAAGTCAAAATTCCTAGACTTTTCATTAAAAGAAAATGGTTTCGTTACTTATGGAGACAACAATAAAGGAAGAATCTTAGGCACCGTAAAGATTGGCAACTCAACCCATGCTACAATCAAGAACGTTCTATACGTTGAAGGTTTGGAACATAATCTGTTGAGAATAAGCCAACTATGCGACAAAGGTAATCGTGTGTCATTTGATTCTGATTGTGGTATCATTTGTGACGTATTATCTAATAATGTAAAATTTATCGGGTATCGTGTAAATAACATTTATATGGTTAATCTAGAGGATGTCACTTCCTTGTTTTCAAAATATTTTAATTCAAAAGAAGATGACATCTGGCTTTGGCATAGACGTGTCGCTCACATTCATGTGAAGTATTTAGAAAAATTATCTAAAAATAATTTGGTAATCAGTCTTCTAAAAATCGATTTTAAAACTCAGGATTCTTGTGACATGTGTCAAAAGTGTAAACAAGTAAAGAATTCCTTTAATAAAAAGAATGCGATATCCACTACTAGACCTTTGGAGCTTCTCCATATGGATTTGTTTGGACCATCGCAAATCATGAGTTTTGGTGGAAGTTATTACGCTTTGGTAATTATTGATGATTTTTCTAGATTCACATGCACTTTGTTTTTAGCGTCTAAGAGTGATGCTTATAAATCCTTTAAATGTCTAGCCAAATAAATCCAAAACCAGTCTAACCTGAAAATTATTTACATACGATCCGACCATGGCAGAGAATTTGAAAATCATAAATTTAATAAGTTTTGTAATAAGCATGGGATCATGCATCAGTTCTCAGCTCCTCATACCTCTCAACAAAATGGAGTTGTTGAGAGGAAAAATAGAGTTCTAGAGGAACTCACGAGGACCATGCTAAATGAGAGCAAAGCTCCAAATTGTTTCTGGGTTGATGCAGTTCATACTGCCTGTTATGTAATTAATCGAATACTACTCATACCTACTTTTTTGTAAAAACCTTATGAAATTCTCAAAGGTCGAAAACCGAATATTTCTCATCTTCAGGCATTCGGGTGCAAATGTTTTATTTTAAATAATGGAAAAAGATCCTTAGGAAAATTTGACTCGAAGGCTGATGAGGGAATATTCTTATGGTATTCACTACATAGTAAGGCTTTTCGTGTGTTCAATAAATATACCATGCAAGTAGAAGAGTCTATTCATGTTCATTTTGATGAATCTTCTCCAAAAGAGAAGAGAAAGGTCTTTTCTGATGACATTTCAGGTACACTAGAAGAAGTGCAATCCAAGGACATGAATCAAATCCAACAAGAAGATTTTGAGCAAATAGTAGAAGAAGAAAATCAGGACATGCCTATTGCGTGGAAAATAAAAAAGGATCATCCACTCGATAAGGTGTTAGGTGACATATCTACAGGGGTGGTAACCCATAGTTCTTTACGTAATTTCCGTAATTTTGTTGCATTCGTATCTCAAATAGAGCCAAAGACCATCGATGAAGTCATCGAGGATGTACATTGGGATATATCTATGCATGAAGAGCTAAACCAGTTTGAGCGAAATAATGTGTGGGACTTGGTCCCCAAACCAAAAGATCATCCTGTGATTGGCACCAGATGGGTCTTTCGTAATAAGCTAGATGAGTCTGGCTTAATAATAAGAAATAACACTTGCTTAGTGGCCAAAGGCTAAAACCAGGAGGAGGGCATCGATTATGACGAGACCTACGCTCCTGTAGCCAGACTTGAGGCCATTAGGATGCTCTTGTCTTT
>NC_032013.1:19693466-19698580 GCF_001865875.1 Lupinus angustifolius | reverse complement strand
AGGCTTGGTCGACACCACTCTCTTTATCCGTAGATTAGATAATCATGTTTTACTTGTTCAAATATATGTTGATGATATTATCTTCAGATCTACTAATGACATCCTTTGTAAGGAATTTTCTGAGTTGATACAGGGCGAGTTCGAGATGTCGATGATGGGTGAGCTGATTTTGTTCCTTGGGCTTCAAATTAAACAAATGGAAAGTGGCATCTTCATTCATCAATCGAAGTACTGCAAAGAATTACTAAAGAAATTCGATATGGAGAAATGTAAAGATGCATCTACACCTATGGCGTCCACATGTTATCTTGACAAAGATGAAAAGGGAAGAGCGATTGAGGTAACTAAATATCATGGGATTATCGGCTCCTTATTGTATGTGTGCTAGATTTCAAGCTTTGCCAAAAGAATCACATTATATTGCTGTAAAACGTATCATGAGATATTTAAAGGGAACTATAAATATGGGATTATGGTATCCTAGGGATGCCTCCTTACCCTTGGTAAGTTACTCCGATTCTGACTTCGCTGGGTGTAAGTTGGATCGAAAAAGCACTAGTGAGACTCGTTACCTATTAGGGAGTACCTTAGTGGCATAACACAGTCAAAAGCAAGCATTTGTTGCTTTGTCCATTGCTGAAGCGGATTACATTTCCGTTGGCATGTGTTGCGCTCAAATCCTTTGGATGAAGCAGCAACTTAAGGACTTTGGGCTCATATTAGAAACGATCCCTATTAAATGTGATAACATAAGTGCCATTAACCTTTCCAAGACTCCCATCTTGCATTCAAGAACTAAGCATATGGAAATAAGGCATCATTTTTTACGTGATCATGTTCATAAAGGTGATTGTGTGTTAGAATTTGTTGAAACATCTAAGAAATTAGCGGATATTTTCACCAAGCCTCTCTCACGAGATACTTTCTATGTTCTTCGAAGAGAACTAGGAATCCTTGATGAAAAATATCTTGGTTGAGCTTATGTTAAATTGCCTTGCATGACTTATTTGCCTTGTATGCTTTAAAATGAAAACATGTTGAATGCCAACTATTCCTCGTATGATCCATGCTTCTATGTATAAAAGCCTTATATATATGTGATTGCTTAAAACTGATTTAATAAAGAGTTTCAAATCCCTGCATGCTTTTAAAAACATCCAAAACGCTGTATCTAATACATTTAATCGATTAAGGCCATCAGTTAATCGATTATCTAGGTAAATTTTTTGAAACCTGGTATTTTTAGCTCAGGTTAATCGATTAAGTAGATCTATTAATTGATTAACGACATCAGTATATCAGAAATAGAAGCGTTTCTGGGCATTTTTCAAATCCCCATTCATCTCCTTTTCTCTGAAATCTCTGAGGAACAAGTCCAACATCACCCCTAAGCTCTAACCTAGCCCAAACCGAATCACCCCACTCCATTTCCACTCCAAAATTCGGCTTCTCCATCTCCAATTTCCAAGAAATTTGTTTTACCCAAATTAAAAACCCTACCTTAGGTTTCCCTCAATCCCTCCATTAAACCATCATCACGGTTCAGTTTCAATATCAATGGAGAGAGGACGTTCTAAGAGAGTCAAGACAACCGCTCAACGTCCACCTCGTGTCCCAAAAGCTGTGCCATCTCAACAAGCAAGGCAGGACCGTGGGGACCCATACTACTCGCTGATTCTGCAAGAAACCTAGTTGTTCAAATTTCAGGGGAGGAAACAAATATACATTCGGTTTGCGAATTTGACTTGGTTAGCGGAATAAAACTTCAACTTTCTGCATGGTTTGCAAGCTCAAGGGCTATCCCCTTCTTAGAATTAAAAGGTAATATCTACCCTGCTCTGTTTAGGGAGTATTATCTACAAAGATGGAAAGTATTGGTCAATGATTGCTGGAAAACTGTTTGAGATTAATGAAGACATTTTTATGAACGTGGGTGGTTTATCATATACTGGTACTAGTTTAAGTGATTGTGGTTGGACAGAAAACAACTCTTTCGACACTACTGAAATGTATAAGTCTTGTTTGCATAGACCTCAGTTATATGTTCAGGGTGAGTTGACCAAAGCTGGGTCGTTGTCCGTAGAGAATAGGCTCCTACACTATCTGATTGCCTATATTCTGATTCAAAGGAACACAAGTCATGTACAACCTACAATGAATGATTTGAGGTTCATGTTTGCTGTGTAGGAGAACATAATGATTAACTGGCCTGACGAGATTCTGAAGGTCATGTACAGCGTCTCCACTTCACAGTCAAGGTTGCTTCCTTATAGTATCTTCATTTGGTGAATTATTGATTATCTACATATTCATGTTTCGGATACTATAGTGATGGATTGTTCTGACAAGGATCACTTGATTGGTGAGAGACTGATTCATAAGATGGGTATCTACAAGTACGACTACATATGGCAATATCAAGAGGACTTTAACACTGTGAATCTTGACCTCTCTAGTGAGGATGATCAAGATGATAATCAAGAGCCATTTGATGCTACTCAGGGGGAGTCTTCCGGTCATGCATCATAGGAACAACGTCTCAACAACAGGATGGATCTCCACTTTCAGTCTCTGAAGGACTCATATCATACGGGTCTGGAGAATTTTGAGGAGCGTCAAAATGCTTATATTGACAACAATTACCAATCCTTGAGGAATTATGTTCATACAACTACTGGCTCACAAACCGTAAGGTTGTGTGTTGAGTTTAACAAGTTGAATACCCTCATCAATGATGGTGGTAGTTCGATGATTCCTGATAACGAAAACCCTCCATCTCATCCCTAGTTAGGAGGCCTTAGAGCTTTAGTTTTATCCTTCCTAGCTAATGGACATTGTTGTTCCTTGTTCCCTCTTGAGAACTTATCTTTTATTTTGTGCTTTTGCTTTCATGTGGATTGTAATAACTCTAAATATTCTGCTGAATTACTGCTTTTAAAATTTGGCAATGCTTTATAATGATTTCAAATTATCTTAATCATGCTTGAATGTTAATTATGTTCTAAATAGTATACTCTTATGTTTAAAGGATCTTGATCATGTTTGGTGTATGTATCAATATTAAATGCTTATGTCTGCTGCTAACTGCTCAAATATCTCAAATGCTTAATCATTCCATGCTTGATTTGAGTAAACATAGCCTTTCATGCCATTAAAACTGTTCTGTTGTTGTTTGTGGTCCATTTAATCGATTAAGCCATGTTGTTAATCGATTAAATGATGTATAAATGTGCATTTGTTCAAGCTTCTTATTGCTGGTTGCTTGATTAATCGCCCAAAATTAATTGATTAATTACAGTCTGTCATAACTCTAATAACTCCTCTGACTTTTGACTAGAATTGAATACTTGTATCTTTTTGATAATGTCGAAAGGGGGGAGAAAGGTTGCTTGTTGTGTTAAATGTATTTTGCAGGTTGTGTAGTAGCTTTTGCAGGTTGTTGTATATAACTTCCGTAATATGATTGCTTACCTAAGGGGGAGCAAAAGCGCTTCAACTTTGAATCTTTGGAAAACAACCATTAACAACCATTATGCAAACTCATTGTCAACCTAATTCATCAAACGTTTCGAACAATTTTGATGTGGTGTTTGTCATCATCAAAAAGGGGGACATTGAAAGTGCAAAGTGTCAAGGATAGCACTAGCAATGCTTTGCCTATGCTTTGATGAAGACAATGTTCTATTAAATCTTGAAGATGGCTCAACAATCAACATGCCTAGTGCTCATTTGGTCATATCTAGACTAGGATATAAATAGAGTCATTATTCTAAGTAGTCTGGGATGTGTGACGTAGTAAGTGAGTATAGGTGAAGTGAACCTAGGTGCAACTCTCTCAAGCCATCATAATTATCATATCATATAATATCTATGAGACATATTATCTAGTTAATTGTATGTTCCTGCATTAATCATACATGTTATATGTGCATATTAGGCATAATATAATTGCTAGAACATGTATAAAAGTTGTGCATAACATATGAGAAGTTTACCTTTTGAACCATGTATTTTAATATGCTAGTTAATCGACTAACGTGGTGACTTAATCGTTTAACTCAACTGTTTTTATGTTAAATCTGTTAGATATCAGTGGCTAAAATACACCTAGAAGGGGGGTTGAATAGGTGTAGCGATCAAAGTATCCGCTTTTCACAAACAACTTATAATGCTGAAAACCCCCAGTTTAATCGATTAACACAGAAAGAATAATCGATTAACTACAGCTTTTTAATCGATTAATACAGCTCAGATCGCACAAACAGTTTCAGTTGCTTGTACGACAAGCAACTGAGATCGAAGCAAATATACAGAGCTAACAGATATATCAGAGTTACAATAGTACAGTACAGAAACAGATTATTACAACTAATACAACTATACAAAGTAATCGATTAAAGCAATAAAGAGAGTAGGGAAAGAAAAGCGTGCAACAAGGTTTTTATCTTGGTTCGTTTATGGGTCCACTTGCAAACTACATTCAGGCCCCCCGTCTGATCTGGGAGATTTTTCTTCACTATAATCGAAATAACGTTTTACAAACAATTCTTTTAATTACAACACTAAGACACTTTCTTGAAAACTAAAGAACCTTATCCCTTGGTTTGACTCACTTCCTACCGCCCAAGAAAACCTTTCTTGTGGTGTAGCCCCAGCCAAGAACCTATTCTTTCTATCAAGATTTCTAAGCTAATGAAGACGCAATTCAATCTCGTTGGTGGTAAGACACCTAGAGATTCCCAATATTACAACACTTTTACAACACTTTTACAACACTTTTACAACAAGAATATAGAGTAATCTAAAACACTTACAATGCTCAAATTAAAACAATTAACACCTTAATCTACAACTTTAACACATGTCTCATATAAAATGATAATGCATGAGTTCAAAACAGATTTTACAGAATATGAAATCTTTCCAAAAACATCAAGAAATGCATGAACATATGAGATGAAATGATGAGAAACTAAACATCTAATACCTCTCAATCCTAAAGCATAGAATTCTCTCTTCTCTAATCTCACAAATGCAATTTCATGTAGATGCAGCAATTAACACGAAAATATGCTCTAACTCTCTTAAAATCTAACATGCAAGAATTATATTGA
>NC_032013.1:19693084-19693366 GCF_001865875.1 Lupinus angustifolius | reverse complement strand
AATACCAATCTTGAGGCTTAAGCACATTGATTTGTTGATGATCTTCAAGCTCTTATGAAACTCAAATTGTCCTCATCAAAACACATAGTGGGCAAGCTTTCCAAAGTGATCCTCTTGACATGCGTACTTTCAATCTCCCCCTTTTTGATGATGACAAACACTACACCACTTGTTTGATGAATTAGCTTAAAGAATGTATTGGCACTGATTAATAGTACGAAGCGCGAATATTTCGGAAGCAGAATTAAGATCAACCTGCACAATCAAACAACAACAAAACAA
>NC_032013.1:19690615-19692984 GCF_001865875.1 Lupinus angustifolius | reverse complement strand
ACAGGTCAAAAGTAGACAGAGATATGTAGTTAAACATAAAACGAAGTGAATGAATTAATTTGGGATTTAACTATTAACATGTCTTATAATCGGTGGCTTGAACAAAATGCTCTTGTTTAAACAATAAAATAACTAATAGGTAACGTGAACGGCATACAAGGTTTACCATATCAAATAGCAATAAGCAGAATAAGCAATGTAGTGCAATAACCACCTTAATTTATGCACCATAAAATCTCATATGATCAAGAACCATCCAAATAACCAAATAAGCTATTTTGACATAATTAAAAGCAAAATAAGCAAACTTAAAAAAACATAACATAGAGAGTAAAAATATCCAGCAACCAAACAAACCAGAGAATGTCAAACCAAGTAAGAAAAAGCACAAATAAGTCTCGGAACAATAACAACAACTGAATCCATAAAGTGCAATAATAGAAGAAATAAACCTAAGGGTAGGATATCCTAGGTCTAAAGTCTCCTAAGCTACAGTTGAGGTGGAGGAAGATCAATCTCATCATCAGAAATAGCTACAGTATGGTCACTCCTGATCAGCATAGTCAACTTCTGAAATTCAGAACAAAACAGTGCATTCTGAGCTTCAGCTGTTGAATGAATCAGGTTCCTCACGTTTTGATATTGGTTGTCAGAATAAGCAATTTGACGTTCTTCGTACTATTCCAGACCAGCATAGTACGAGTCTTTCAACCCTTGAAAGTTTAGATCCATGCGGTTGTTGAGCCTTTGTTCCATAGCTTCCATATGAGCCATACCAAAAACAGAATCCTGTGATGTTGTCCTAGTGGGCTCCCCCTGATTAGCAGCATTCTGATCACCCATGCCATCCTGATCATCATCACTGGACAGCTCCAGATCAACAGTAGTATGGTCCTCCGGGTATTTCCAAGTACCGTACTTGTAGATACCCATCTTGTGAATCAGACTCTCACCAACCAAATGATCCTTATCAGTATACTCAACAATAATAGTGTCAGTAACGTCAATACGCAAATAATCTACAATCTGTGATATAAAGGTACTGTAGGGAAGCAACTTAGACTGCAAGAGAGAAACACTATTCATGATCTTTAAGATCTCCTCAGGCCAGTTAATCATCACATTATTCTTAACAGCGTACATGAAACGCAAATCATTTACAGTGGGCTGTGCATGATTTGTGTTCCTCTGCACCAGAATATAAGCGATGATATAATGCAGCAGCCTATTCTCAACAGATAATGACCCAACCTTGGTCAATTGACCCTCTAAGAAACGACTTATACATCTCAGTAGCATCAAAAATATCCTTAACCCATGAGAAGTCTCCTATACCATAACCCCAAGACGATAACCCACCAACATTAATAAATATGTCATCACTAATCTCAAGCAGTTTTCCAGAAATCATAGACCAATGTTTGCCATCCTTATACCTAAAGTTTGCATAAAACTCCTTAACTAGAGTAGGGTAGACTTGTCCCTTCAATTCCAGAAATTTAACGGCTCCCTGAGCCTCCATATCATGCGGGAAACTGAAATTCTATTTCGCCATCCAGGTTAGATCAACATACCTTACATACGTGGGTTTTCGTCCTTGAAACTTAGCCAAGCGAGTCTCTTGCAGAATGGGTGAGTAGAATGGGTCACCACGGTCCTGTTGGGTGCCCCGAGTGGAGGATGAACCAAAATCCGGTCTTCTTCCACGATTAGCAAGGGTTTTGAACCTTTTTGAGCGACTTTGTTCCATTGTTTTTCAGAAACCGAGTTGATTTTGGATGAAACAGAGAGGGAATGTGGCAAACCTAACCCAGGGTTTTGATTTGGGGAAAACGGGATTGAAGTGAAGTAGGATGAAATTAGAGATTTCTAGGAGATTAGAGAGGGTTAGAGATGAGGTTTATCTAGGTTAATGCACTTGGTTCAGTTGTATCACGGTTAGAGAGACTCAAGAGGAAGAGGAAATAGAGAAAATGCCGAAAAAAGTGTAAAACCGAAGTGCTGTCGACACTTATACTGCTGGTTTTAATCGATTAACGGGCCTGGTTAATCTATTAAAAATCACACGAAAAATGATTTTTCATAACTGATGCCCAGGTAATCGATTAACATTAAAAATTAATCGATTAATTTTGATGTTTTAATCGATCAAACACGGTAATTTTTAGATCAAGCAGAATGGTTTCAACTTTTGGGACTTATGCATGCCTTCTAAAAGATTAATCTAAACATATGTAATCACAAAAAAAGAAGTTATTATGAGATATCATTTTGCATTTTAAGACATTTTATTTAAATCAAGAACTAATAAGCATGTAGAAGCAAGACATAAACTAAACATCTAGACAGTTTTAATCAAGATATTGTTC
>NC_032013.1:19690131-19690515 GCF_001865875.1 Lupinus angustifolius | reverse complement strand
CATACTGCTTCTTTCCTTTGCATCTATTATGAATTTCAAATTATTTCAAATGGACGTAAAAAGCGCCTTCTTGAAATAGTTTGAAATTCATAATAGATGCAAAGGAAAGAAGCATTCTGATGGCCTCTAATCTAGCTACAGAGGCATAGGTCTTATCATAGTCGATACCTTCCTCCTGGTTGTAGCCTTTGGCCACCAAGCGTGTCTTATTTTGATTGATTAAGCCTGATTCATCTAGTTTGTTTCTAAAGACCCATCTAGTACCAATCACATGATGATTTTTAGGTTTAGAGACCAAGTCCTAAATATTGTTACATTCAAACTGGTT
Organism: Lupinus angustifolius; assembly: GCF_001865875.1. Taxonomy (NCBI): domain Eukaryota; kingdom Viridiplantae; phylum Streptophyta; class Magnoliopsida; order Fabales; family Fabaceae; genus Lupinus; species Lupinus angustifolius. The sequence goes on along the minus strand of NC_032013.1, from coordinate 19,690,187 downwards.
TAGCTCTTCTTGCATAGCTATACCCCAGTGTACATCCTCAATGGCCTCATCAATGG
>NC_032013.1:19689710-19690031 GCF_001865875.1 Lupinus angustifolius | reverse complement strand
ATTATCCATGTCCTTTGAGTATGCTTCCTCTAAAGCACCTGCAACATCATCAGACATGACCTTTCTCTTATCTTTCAAAGAAGATTCGTCAAATTGAACATGGATAGATTCTTCTACTTGCATTGAATATTTATTAAACACTCTAAAGGCTTTGCTATGCATCGAGTATCCCAAAAATATTCCTTCATCGGCTTTTGAATCAAATTTTCCTAAAGCCCGCTTTCCATTATTTAAGATAAAACATCCGAAAGCGTGAAAATGGGATATGTTTGGTTTATGGCCTTTCAAAAGTTCATAAGGAGTTTTATTTATATTAGGCCT
>NC_032013.1:19689351-19689610 GCF_001865875.1 Lupinus angustifolius | reverse complement strand
CTCTAATACGCGATTTTTCCTTTCGACAACTCCATTTTGTTGTGGAGTACGAGGAGCAGAGAATTGATGTAAAATACCATGCTTATCACAAAATTTATCGAACTGAAAGTTCTCAAATTCTTCCCCGTGATTACTACGTATATATACTATTTTCAGGTTAAGTTGGTTTTGGATTTGCTTGGCAAGATTTTTAAAATATTTGACCGCATCGCTTTTTGCAGATAGAAATAATGTACATGTAAATCGGGAGAAATCATCA
>NC_032013.1:19688826-19689251 GCF_001865875.1 Lupinus angustifolius | reverse complement strand
ATCTTTCCCTTGTTGTTGTCTCCGTACATGACGTATCCTTTACCTTTAAGTGAAAGATCCAGGAAGTTTGATCTGTCACCTGTCATATGTCTCGAACACCCGCTGTCTAGGTATCATTTCTGCCCTTGTGTTCGAAGACATATCTACAAAAAGATCACTTGCTTTTCTTAGGTACCCAATTGATATTGGCTCCTTTTCTATTAGTAATCGAGGAGTTATCTCCCTTCTTTATCCATATATAAACGCCACTAGGTACACCGTATTTTCTGATGTAACATGAATATGAAGTGTGACCATATGCACCGCAGTAAAAACATGTAGGTGTGTGCTTGTGATATTTATTTTTAGGACAAGCTACAGGTTTTCTATATGGTCTTTTGTTCCTAGTAGGGCGAGTATAACCTAGTCCTGTATGATCACCAACG
>NC_032013.1:19665887-19688726 GCF_001865875.1 Lupinus angustifolius | reverse complement strand
ACAAGTCTCACAGACAGGTTTTTGACATAAATTATCTTCAGAGCAGTTACATGTGCTACAGGAATAGATGATGTCTAATGTTTCGTTTTCTAATTTCAATTCATCTAATTCTTTTTGTAGTTTGCTTATTTTTTCTTCATTTTGTAGGATTAATCTTTTTCTATCAACATTTATCCTAACTAATTTTTTTAGTTCAGCATGTAACTCGACATAAGCCTCATATAAATCATCATAGGGAGGTGAGTCATCAGAAATGGATGAGGTGTCAGAATATACCTCATGTTTATCTTCATGTGTGCTTGAATTGCCAGCGTTGTCAGATCTGGCCATCAAACATAGCTTTGCTGACTCCTCCCCACTAGAGGTGTTTGATGTCGTTTCCTCCTCAGGTACATCCCATACGATGTAGGCTTTCTTAGATTTGAATTCCCTAGGAGTGCTCTTTTCTGAATCAACCTTTTTCAGATAGGTTGGACACTGAAATCGCATGTGTCCTGTTTTTCCGCACTCGTGGCAAGTGAAGCGATCTTTGGTGTTCTTGCCTTTCTTGGTTGATTCCTTCGCTTCTTTCTTCTGAAACTTTTTGAATCCTCCTTTTCTTTTTATGAATTTACTGAATTTTCGAACAAGGAGACTCATTGTTTCATCATCCAGATCGGAGTCATATTCATCATCATCTTTATTTTCTTTTGTTTTAGAGGCCGTAGCCTTCAATGTGATGCTCTTCTTCTTCCAGTCCGAATCATCATGCATCGTCAAGCAACCCAATTCCATCTCGTGCTCTTGAAGCTTTCCAAACAATGTGGCTAGAGGCATGGAGTCCAAATCTTTGGATTCCATAATTGTAGTTACTTTCGGCTGCCATTTCCTGTCAAGGCAACGTAAAACTTTATTAGTTAATTCTCCTCTGGCAAAAGATTTATCTAGAGCAACTAAATGATTTACGATATGAGTAAATCGCTTTTGCATTTCAATGATTGATTCGCTAGGTAACATGCGAAATAGCTCATATTCGTGGGTCAGCGCATTTAATCTAGCGCGCTTGACTTCACTAGTGCCTTCGTGAGTCACTTGCAAAGTGTCCGCCATTTCTTTTTCATTTCGGCACTGTGAGACCCTAAAGAAATCATCGTAGGATAGGGCTGTTGTGATGATATTTTTGGCGCATAGGTTATGCTGGACCCTCTTGCGCTCATCATCGGTCCATAGGCTTTTAGGCTTGTCTTTGGGTTCATCGTCCACTGGGTGGTGTGCAACGAAAGAGCCGTTGACTATGGATTCCCAAATATCCGAGTCAATGGCTTCTATAAAGATTTGCATGCGGACTTTCCAGTAGGCATACCCTTCACCACTGAATATGGGTGGTCGGTTAATGGATGAACCATCACCACCAAACGGGTTTGAAGAACCCATTCCTTTTCCCTTTAGGATCACGAATACGCGGTTGAGCTAGCACTTCGTACTAGCTCTGATACCACTTGTTAGGTATCAGTGGCTAAAATACACCTAGAAGGAGGGGTTGAATAGGTGTAGCGGTCAAAGTATCCACTTTTCGCAAACAACTTATAATGCTGAAAACCCCCTAGTTTAATCGATTAACACAGAAAGAATAATCGATTAACTACAGCTTTTTAATCGATTAAAACAGCTCAGATCGCATAAACAGATTCAGTTTCTTGTACGACAAGCAACTGAGATCGAAGCAAATATACAGAGCTAACAGATATATCAAAGTTACAACAGTACAGTACAGAAACAGATTATTACAGCTAATACAACTATACAAAGTACTTGATTAGAGCAATAAAGAGAGTAGGGAAATAAAAGCGTGCAACAAGGTTTTTATCCTGGTTCGTTTGCGGGTCCACTTGCAAACTACATTCAGGCCCCCCGTCCGATCTGGGAGATTTTTCTTCACTATAATCGAAATAACGTTTTACAAACAATTCTTTCAATTACAACACTTAGACACTTTCTTGAAAACTAAAGAACCATATCCCTTGGTTTGACTCACTTCCTACCGCCCAATAAAACCTTTCTTGCGGTGTAGCCCCAGCCAAGAACCTATTCTTTCTATCAAAATTTCTAACCTAATGAAGACGAAATTCAATCTCATTGGTTGTAAGACACTTAGAGTAGAGATTTCCAATATTACAACACTTTTACAACAAGAATATATAGTAATCTAAAGCACTTACAATGCTCAAATTAAAACAATTAACACCTTACTCTACAACTCTAACATATGTCTCATATAAAATGATAATGCCTCAGTTCAAAACAGATTTTATAGAATATGAAATCTTTCCAAAAACATCAAGAAATGCATGAACATGTGAGATAAAATGATGAGAAACTAAACATGTAATGCCTCTCAATCCTAAAGTATAGAATTCTCTCTTCTCTAATCTCACACATGCAATTTCATGTAGATGTAGCAATTAACACGAAAATATGGTCTAACTCTCTTAAAATCTAACATGCAAGAATGAACTTGAGTTCTGAAAACACGGCTTATAAAGAAACCATTCTGCAGCCCAGTTAATCGATTAAATTCTTGGTTAATCGATTAACGAGATACAAAATTGTAACTGATTCGGTTTTTCAAGTTTTCTGTTCCAACTGCTTTTCAAAAAGTTACGTTAATCGATTAAAACTCACCTTAATCGATTAACTCCATATTTCTATGTATATTTTTAAATTGCCATACTCAAATACGTTATGCACTTAACTTATACATGTTCAACACTAAGTTTATGCCTAGGATGCACAAATAACATGTATATATATGATGCATGAACATATTATGAATGTCATATCTCAAAAATAAAATGATTTAATGTATTATGTAGATGAGACATGTATTGAGTTTACCTAAGCCTTAGACTCAACCTAAACTAATTACTAGTCTAAGTCTAATACCAATCTTGAGGCTTAAGCATGCTGATTTGTTGGTGATCTTCAAGCTCTTATGAAACTCAAATTGTCCTCATCAAAACACATAGTGGGCAAGCTTTCCAAAGTGCTCCTCTTGACATGCGCACTTTCAAAATCAGTGTTTCTGTTACAACTGTTTTCTGTTTCAATTCTGCTGCACTGGCTAATCGATTAACAGGTTACCTTAATTGATTAACAGATCTTTTTTGTGTTATAACTGATTTATGTTTTAACCGTCTAATTGAATGCAACGAATCCAACTGTAAAAACTGCCTAATATAAATAGAGGCAACTTCCAGAAAACTGTAGCATTGCATTCCATTGTATATGACTAATTTTAGAGAGCATATTTCGTTTTATATTCTGTTTTTGCAAGAGAGTTATATGTGTGAGGAAGAGAGTTACATGCTTAATTGATTTTTGTATTGCATACTGTTTTTTGCATTCTTATGCTCATTCTTATCTTGCTCACATGTTCATGCATTATTTGTAAAGATTGTTTGAGAGATATAATTGATTATTGTTTTTTATTAACTCACATGTTCTTGATGGCTTGAGTGATTAATGAGTGGGTTAGTCTTAAGGTCTTATACTTGTAATATTTCAAGCATTATTGTGCTTATAATACCTTGTTGTTTTAATCTGTTTTTGTGTATTTTGGATTGATCTCTTGGTGTCGTACCACCACAGAGATTGGGATTCTCCACCGAGACTAGGAGGTCTTGATTTGAGAATCAGAATCTTGGATGGGGCTGTTTCGCGAGAAAGGTTTTCTCAGGCGATAGGTACTGTCAAAACAAGGGTTTAGGTGTTCTAGATTTCAAGAAAGAAGCGTCCTATGTTTTTGTAAATTGAATTGGTGTGTGTGATCATACGTATATTCAATATTGTGAAGAGGTAAATCTCCCAAGATCAGAAGGGAAGGTCTGGATGTAGTTTGCAGTGGACTGCAAACGAACCAGGATAAAAATCCATCTTTGCACCTTGTTCTCTACTTAAATCTTCTTTACTTTGCTTGCTGTTTCAATTTGAATTAATAGTTGATATTTTGCATAATTGTTCATTGTCATATGCTTATTAATAGTGCTTAAAAATATTTGCTTTATCTTTGTTCGATTGATTTTAAATAACTGTGCAATTTGACTCTCTGATCATTTTGTTTTGTGCATGTGTTAATCGATTAAGACAAGGTGTTAATCGATTAACTGAGCTGTTTCGAGAATTGGATTTTGGTGCAAGAAGCGGAAATTGATAATCGTTACACCTATTCAACCCCATTCTTGGTATTCCTAGACCGCTGATACCTAACAAGCACCATTTTAAAAGATATTTTTAGATTTCATATTAATCAAATATGAAAATAATATTAATTTTATTTGAGAACAACGTTTATATGGGTCTTAAAAATGAAAAAAATAGTTGTAAGGTAGGCTTTTGTTAATCTTATATGATTATGTACTAAGAAAATACTAACTATTATGTATAAACTATTTTGATGTCAAACATATATGATTATTGTTGTTACTATTACGACAAAAATAATAAAAATGAAAACTAATCAGAGTAAAGTCCATACTTGCTGATGCAAAAATTGGGAGAATACATGGTGCATAGAAGACATGGTCTTGAAATTAGCACCATTGTTATTTTAAAATGGTATCGACATAGAGGATAGATGGAGATGAGAAAGACAAGACATAATTTTTGAGAGCTTTCCTAGTATTTTTTGGTGTCTCCTCATGTGTGATTTCCCCTTAAAAGTAGGGATTGTAGCACGTGTAAAATAATGTGACACTCCCAATCGGTGCCCCCAATAATTGCACATAAATTCCTCTTTTATCGAGCCAATAATTTTCCATTAAATACTTACAATATTACCTTTTTTGAAAATTAGTCAAAAAAAATTAAATTTGATAAAAAAATTATTTCCTCTATGAATTGACAAATTATTTGATTTGTTTGATTTATTTTAAAATCATGATCCTTAGTTTTTTTTATGAAATCAAATATGCCATGATAAAAACATTTAAGACAAATTGATCACTTGTTTTATTGCATTTCTAATTTTTTTTTTTGTATTTCAACTTTTTTAGAATATATAAGGATAATATGTCCGACAAAAAATGAGTGTCCAGATTCCTTTTCTTAGATACAAAAGTAAAAAATAAATATTTATTATGGTAATTAAATTTTAAAATAAATCAAGGCATATTCAATTCACACATTCAACTACGGTGTCGTTTTGTTATGAGCAAACATAAGGCTAATTAATTCCATCATCCGTAATCATGTCACGCTAAAAACTCTTATTAAAAAGACCATTTTATCTTAAATTAGGCCAAAAGATAATTTTCTACATTTTAACAGGTTATCTGGAGCAGAGTAACATGTTACCTAGAGCAGAGTAACAGTAGAGTAACATGTTACCTAGAGCAGAGTAACAGGTTACGTGGAGCAGAGTAACAGGTTACGTGGAGTAGAGTAACATATTACCTAGAACAGAGTAACATGTTACCTAGAACAAAGTAACAAATTACCTGAATAGAGTAACATGTTACCTGAATCAGAGAAATAAGTTACTTGAATTAGATTAATGGGTTTTTTGAAACAATGTAATATGTGACTTGTCAGAAAAATGTATAAAAAATCGATTACTACAAGTGAGTATCGATTTCTCTATTGGACGATAAAGGTGCAATAATCGATTACCACGATACATTAACCGATTACTATATTTTGTTGTTGCAGTTTTGTATTTGAAAGTGAACCATCGTCTTCCCAAATGAACTGGTGCCTTCCTAGACGTCTTGTACCTCCTGGAATGAACTTGTGAACCTTTGTAAACTCCATTAATAACATCCCAAGCCTCTCAATCAAGACACACCTAAATTATACTTGAACTGTTTTCAATTACACTTTTGCTTTCAAGTTTTGCAAAAGTTTTCAGAAATATTTTTCAGCTCTTTCAATATTATGAAAAACTAATGGCAATTGTGATATCTTGTTTGACTGTTCTTTTAAAATAATCAATACATCAGTCATATTGGGATTAGTGATCCTTAACCAACTTAAGTCTTCTTCTTTACCACAAATTAAGATCACTTGAGGGTTTAGTGAGAAAACTAGTAAAACAATAAAGTAGTGTACTTTCTTGTCTGGGATTTGAGTGATCAAATATTGTGAATCTTGGTGTGAGATTTGTACTTGACATTCATATTACATAGTGAAAATCCCTTGAATTAAGTAAAGGGTCTATAGACATGGTCTCCAATTTGTGAAGGTGAACCAAAATATATGTTGTGTGATTCTCTCTATCCCTGACTCTTCTCATTGTGCAATATGTGTTCTTTACTTTATACTTCTGTTGCAACTTAGTTTTTAACTTGTTGAAAATGAGCAAATAATTTTTAAAACTAATTAATCCCTCTTAGTTTTCCATCTTATACGACTTCTAGTATACCCCTTATTTTTCATTTCACAACCTAAATAAGGTCTCTTTATTTATTTTTCATATTATCTTAATATGAGTGAAATATTTCTTTGACTTTATATATACGTTTTATATTTAGTTAGTTCCCATAACCTTGATGATATTTGATTATAAGGGTTAAATTATTATTATAACAATTGAATTTTGTTGTACTTTAATATTTAATTTCAAAGGAGATAAATTGTTTTGTTATAATTATGATCTAGTTTAATTATAGAGTCTACTATCTAATACTGTTGATTCTTCAAAAGGTGGAAGCATGTGACATTATTGTTTTCTTCAAAAAAAAAAAACTTTAATATTGTAATGTTCTAACAAAGATGAAGTGCTTAGTTTGGAAGATTGTTTTGGATGAAGTTCCAACTAAAGTGAACTTTGCTCATAGAGGTGGATTAAGTGCTCATGACAACATTCTTTATTCTCTTTGTGGTTAGTTGGAGGAATCTTCTACTCACCTATTTTTCTCATGTTCTATATCCAATGTTGTTTGGCAAAAGTTTTATTCTCTCTTAGGGTTAACCTCTATTATTCACAATGATGTCAATGTTTTTTTTGTTTTCATGAAAATGCCTTAAGGTTGGATAACAAGAAACATCATTGGTGGGTGGCTCTATACTTTTTCACTATTTGGACCATTTGGCACATTAGGAATAAAGTCATTTTTTATAGTATGAGGTTTACCCTAGATGATGTGATGGCACTTATCTTTCTAAATTCTTGCAGTCTTCTCAATGCCTGATTTCCTTTTTTCTCTTATTATTTTGTTGATTGGATGATACACCCTTCAAATTTTCTTTCTCTATGTTAATTTATGGAATTTGTGGATAGGAGTACCACTCATTCTCCTAATTTTATTATCTCTTAGATTAATAAACTTTTCATTGCTGGAAAAAAACACTTTGAATATTTTATATTTTTATTAAAAAAGAAAATTAGAGGAATTAACAATAATGTTTTTAAAACGGATTCCTCCCATTACCGAACCAATAATTTTTCATTAAATCACTTAAAATATTATTATTTGAAAAATAAGTGGAAATTTTGAAATTGAATAAAAATTTATTTGCTCTCTAAAATGACTAAAATTATTTGATTTGTTTGATTTATTTTCTAATCCCAATCCTTAACTTTTATATAATTTTATCTGTTTTAGAATATGCGAGGATAATGTGCTGGGCAAAATAGGGTATTTAGATTTTTCTTGTCAGACACAAAAATAAAAATAAAAAAAATTTCTTGTAATTAAATTTTAAAATAAATCAAGGTCATGTTTAGTCCACATCCGCAATCAACTTCCGATCTAAAAACTCTTATTCAAAAGACATTTTTACCTATATTAGGCAAAAAGAGAGTTTTCTACGTTTTAACCACAAAAAGCATAATGGCGACCCAATAAGTCGTGTAACCCAAAATTGGGAAGCCTTCTCCTTTGACCTTGGTTAGATTTTGATGAAGATACCATCAACAAAAATAATAAAATGGGTTAAAGACCTTGATGCAAGGAAAGAATTCAACAAAGCTAGATATGGTTTTATTTACTTTCTAGTATAGGTCTAACTTTTACAAAGTAATCTTTACTTTTTATCACAAAGTAATCTTCACTAGTTGACTGTTGTAAATGAGTAATCGATTACTTTACAGGACAATAGAGGTCCAATAATCGATTACCACGACCCATTAACTGATTACTGCGTGTTTGTTGTTGCAATTTCATATTTGAAAGTGAATCAATGTTTTCCCAAACAAACCAGTGACCTCCCTAATGTCTTGTACTCCTCGAATAAACTTGGAAATCTTTCTAAGCTCTATAAATATCATCCCAAGCCTCTGAATCAAAACACATTTGAATCAAACTTGAACTTCATTTTCAATTACACTTTATGCATTCAAGTTTTGCAAAGTTTTTCAAAAAAAATTCTACACTTTCAAAAGTAAGAAAAACTAAGAGAAATTATGATATATTATTTTATTGTTATTTTAAGAGGATCAATATATCAACCATATTAGGATTAGTGATTCTTAACCAAATTAAGTCTTCTTCTTTACCACAAATTAAGATCACTACATGTTTAGTGAGACTACTAGTAAAACAAAAAAGTGGCGTATTTTCTTGTGTGAGATTTGAGTGATCAAATAGAGTGAAATCTTAAAGAATTTTGGTATGAGATTTGTACTTAACACTCAGATTATATAGTGAAAATTCCTTAAATTAAGTAAAAGGTCTGGACATAGTCTCTAGCTAGTGAAGGTGAACCAAAATACAACTCGGTGCGATTCTCTATATCCATTAATCTTTTCATTTTGCAATATTTGTTCTTTACTTTATACTTTTGTTACAACTTTATTTTTAGCAAATAAATTTTAAAACTAATAAAATTACATTTTTGTCATTAAAAACAAAAAGAAATATGTACTTGACTCTCCGTTAACGGAGAAGATCCTAACTATAAAAAGTGAAATCACATGTACTTGTCTTTCTCTTCCTTTGTTCTTCATTTTTCTCTTCCTTCACTCCTTCAACATTCTCTTTTAGATTCCTTTTTACTCTCTCTCCCTACCGCCATGGCTGAGGATAAGGAGGCGCCTACTCTATGGTTAATGGAAATGACTCTCTTACTGGTAAGATCATCTCTACATCAATTGGAGGCAAAAATGGGGAGCCCAAACAGACTATCAGTTACATGGAAGAACATGTTGTAGGAATTGGATCATTTGGAATCGTTTTTCAAGCAAAATGCTTGGAAACTAGGAAGGTAATGGCCATATTAAGAATGTTTTGCAAGACCGAAGATATAAAAATCGTGAACTGCAAAATGCATGTGATGGGTCATCCAAATGTGGTCTCTAGGCACGGCTTCTTTTCAATTACGAGTACAAATGAACTTTTTCTTAACTTAGTGATGGAATACATTCTAGAGTCTAGGCATATCGGGTCTTAAAGCACTACAGTAATGCTAATCAAAGGTTGCCAATTTGAAGAAATCATCTTTAAGAGAGACTTTAATCGTCAAACACTATCAAGTTAAATATGAATACTACATGAATCCTATTATCATATAGCCAAAAGATTTTTCATCGAGAAGAGATATAAAATTAGAGCAAGAACCATACCTTAATATATTCATTGAGAATATAGTGATAAACTTTATATCATTAGAACATGTAGGTTTTTTGCATTCCAAGTCATTATGCATAATCTCCCTAAAAGACTTAAAATCTCTCCTTTCTAATGATGAGCTATTAGAATAGGAAATTCATTGATGAATTAATTGATACATATGACTTGGGACCATAACCCCTTATTTATAAAAAGTGCATTCCCTATTATGAAGAGTGATACTACTTGATTTTTGTGTTTCAAATTTTTCTCATCATAAAAATAGAATTAAGACTTTCAGCATCTACACAATAATTTTCATGACAATTATGTTTATAGACATATACCTTTGAATTATAACACTTTAACTTAAGTATTTAAAATAATGACCCTAAACACATTTCAGACATTACATGTGTGAGCCAAAAATATTTACATTCTCCCATTGGTATTGTATGTAATTTTCCAAATTATGTTAGACTTTATGACCTCAAATACGACATTATAAACCTTAGAGATACCCTTATTTTGTCCATTAATTATATAAACATGTAGAATTAAAGCAGATTTTATTATATCAATCATAACTTAATCAATCAATGGTCATTAATATTAACACAACGAAATAACATTAGATCAATCATTAGATGTGCAGCACGAAAATCACATGAAGATGATCTATACATGTCAATTATAAAATGGTCATCCTTTACTTTAGTGAGATCCTCGTAAATAAATTTCAGAGTAGAACTAAACCATCTTATGTGTACACTAAAAAACTATATTGATAATTATGTCTACACTGAAAGAACACTCATATACAAACTCTCACTCAACCAAAATATCATCAAATGAAATAATACTCATATAAGCAATGTACTTGTAAAAGAACATAGATTATAGACTTTTATTAAGATGATCTGTAATCATGGAGTTTCTGTAAATATACTCTGTATACATTTGATCACTCTAAATGTTTCTTTAAGTAAGATATAGCAATGTTAACCTTTTGTCATATAATAACTTTAATGATCTTCCAATATATCTAAAGCAGCAACAAAGTGACAATTGAATAACCATATACCATAATTAGATGTCTTATAATAAGTTATGAAAATCACTATCATAATTGATAAAATTATAAGTGTATGCTTAACGCTTACACAGATTTTCAATTGTATTGACATGATTTCCAATTAAAGACTGTTATTTTGTTATTAATTTTAATTTCATAATAATTGATTCGCTATTTCATTATTCATTACCCAATGAAAATGATATCTTTAGTTCCACATTAAAGACAAAAACTAATTATTTCATACTTAATCATATTTATTATTATCTAATATATAAAATATACATAAGATATATTCTTCTTACTCCTTTAAACAATTGGCTTTTGCAAACGAAACTGTTCTCTTATCAAGATCATACTCTATATTAAAAAACACTTGTAGTAAGTTGCCAATTATTGAGATTTTTTCGGTCGGAAGTATCGCAAAGCACATCACGTTATCTAGGGTCAGAAAAATGTTCAATGTAGACAACCTCAACTCATTGTTAGCACCAAAAAATTGGAGTGTGATATGGGGGATGTTTGTAATGGACCCATCCTTATAACATAAACGAAATGGTCGAATTTGATATTTTATTGCCACACCCTGATGACCAATTGCTTCTAATACAGCAGCTTCAACCTTTTCATACAAACTTCTTGTAAGGAAAGTCACTGTTGTACCAGAATCAATAATAATGTTACCTACATTTTCATCTGGCTTCACCACTTTTCCATTAATAGAGACACCTTTAAGACTAAGATAATAATAGGTTGACGGATATTTTTTAACCAAAGGGGTAGTAACAACTCCTGTTTTGTATGTTTGTGTGTCAACCCCAAATTTCAATTTACTAGAACCTTGTACATAATAAAAAGGAAGGAGACAATAAGAGAATTTACGTTTGCCAAATTTAGCACCATGTTGTGAAATGAATGACGAAGGTCCACCACCAAGACCAAATATTCCTGCTCCGGTGGGTTTGAACACCCCGTTATTGTTATATCCACAACCAAATATAGTGTTGGGATATTTTATTATGTGACCATTGTAGGAATTGTTAAAGCTAATTGTATCAGTAGCCACCATTCCTTGTGTTGAAGAATTATCCGCATATGTCACCTTATATCTACATTCCCCTATATTTCCACAAGAATTTTTACGTACTTTCTTACAAGAATTTTCACCACAGGGTATCAAATGGTAAGTATAAGATTCTCTTGGATCAAAAATTGGGATCCTTTGATTGTAGCACTTCGTACACGGCAAGCATTGAATCCAGGTTAGATCACTTCCAGTGTCAGCCGTAGCAAGTGACCCTCTTGGTACAGTTCCTATAAAGAATGGCATAAGATAACTCCCCCTGTTTGGAATTGTTATGGTTTCATCACTATTTAGATCATTATTTAATATGAAGCTTTCTGCTCGAGAAATTGAGTCAAAAGCTGCATTAATAATGATATCTGATTGGGTCATTGAAGAGTTGTAGAAAGGTGATAAAGGTGAGTCTATATGAATAAGATCAATGCTGAAACCATTATATTCAGCTGAGGATAATATTGACAATTGCAACAATATACCAACAAAGAGTACAATTTCCTTCATCTTACTAGACTCAAAATATAAATGTATTCTCCAAGATGTGGAAGGGGATTGCAAGGAACTTTAGTATTTTGTAAATATTTATAGGAAGATTCATTATATTCTCATTAATTAAAAATATTAAAAGAATAATAAAATGACAAATTCTTTTGTTTACCAAGAATTTTGTCATGTTCAAGGCATCATTCATCATGCATTCATGTATGTGTATGATATTGACTTTTTATTAAAGGAAATAAATATTTAAGAGAAATGCTATGCTAACTATGTTAAAACTTTAAAGTGACAATACACTTGTATATGCATTGTACCCATAACAACTTGTGTCATTGTTAATTCACGCATTAATCAAATTACTTTAGAAATTTTGATATTTTAAATTATGCTATGACCATTATTTACTTTGTTATATGGAATATATTACACAATATTCGTCATATGCAAAGCTTTCGTGCATTATAAAAAACAATTATCATAATATCTAAATCCTCCTTAGAATTATGGATCAATAATATCTAACTTTTATAAATGAAACTTATTCAAAACATTTTTCTATCAATATTTGTAATTTTGAAACATTAATAAATTTGTAAATATTTGTTTTTGGAAACATCACTAAATAATTTGTCTACCTTTAAATATTTAACATATATGAAATATTGACATTACAAACAACTTATTTTCATTAATTTCAATTAATCTTAAATACATTGCTATTTTAAAAATATACAAAACTGTTAATTTTATTATACATAGAAACTTCATGTATTGGACAATATTCATGCATGGAAATTTTATTGATTATTCGCAAATAAAAATTAAATGTTTAAATCGAATTATTCAATATAAATATACAACCATAGGTTCAAAATTTTACTTATCCATAGAATTTAATCATTTAATTTCCGTAAAAACTTTTTAATTCCATTTGTCTTATATTAGTTATAAAATTAATTATTTGCATTTTATATCATGAAAATTAATTATTAGCATAAACATTTAAAAACAGTTATACAAATTATTTCCTTTGTAACCAAAAAAAATTGTTATACAACTTTATTGCTCACAATTAATATACATGTTTGTTTTAACAATGGACGTTGATCTAGTTGATAATAGGATTGACAACCCACCCTTGACTCTGAAAATATCATTTGGCTTCTTGAAATATTTGATGACCACCAAATTATTCTGTGGAAGATATTTTTCACCAACTTTGTCAATAGAAACATCAAATGATCATCATGTTCAATGATACTAAAAATGTATCAGGCAAGATCATAATAGTTGCTCACCATTGAGGTAATGGGTATGTGGGAATAGTAATAGTTTCTCAATTCTAGGGATCACAATACAATAATTTGATGATACAATCCTAGGGATCACAATACAATAATTTGCTGATAATAAATTTAAAAGAAAATAAAACAATTGGTTCTTAGCTCATTCAAAAATGAACTATAAACCAAAGTCAAAAAAAAATTCAGCAGTAAAAATTTCACCAACACAACACCAAATATTGACTAGTTTATAAAAATTATATTCCCCACTTTTGTTTTGCATTCTTTACAATATTTGTTCCAACCAGCTGGTTAAGATCTTTAAAGATGGTTGGTCCTGAATCCTGATTTAACATAATCATGCTTTGTCTAAGTGGTAAAAACTTCTTTTGAAAAAAAAACACATTTCCTTCGAGTACAACTTCTCTTGAACAAAAGGAGAAATAAACAGTACATGTAGATCTTCATTTGGAGGAGCTGCCTCATTTTTCATAAAACAATTAGAAAAATATAAAATGTGGATTAGACAACAATATATGAATTATCATGATAGGTTTAGATATCATTACAATATATAAAGTGTTATATTGATTTTATCTTGGAGTGATTTAGCGACTATTATAATAATAAATAGAGTGTCATGTTTTTAAAGAGAACTTTTTATTATTAGGCTAATAAGTGTTAATTAAGATATTTAAAACCTTTTCTATTTTTTATTTTTTGAAAATATATTTCAAACTTTTTTGAGCCATTAAGTATTAAGTTAAAACCATTTTATTATTATTTTTATTAAAAGCGAAAAACGATAATAGGGAAAATTATTTAAAATGATATTCCACTATCGATGAGTCAATAAGTAATTTTTTTATAACCTTTTCATTATTTTTTATATTACTTAAAAGAAAAAAAATGAGGGGCACATAATTAAAATTATAAAAAGAGTGAGATATTTGAATTGAAATCTAAAATCAATTTCATTTTTTTTTTCAAATGAAGATCTTTTTTTTAATTTCTTCTTTTTGTTTTTATTAAATGGGCTGACTCAGATGACTTATGCTACTGTTACGACCCGATTTTCGGTTGGAAGATTGACTCTACGACTAAGGAATAGACAAATTGAGTAAAACATAGAAAACTCTCTTTATGCCCAAATTTAGTAAAAATGGTCTTTAAACAAAGATTCTAAGCTAGGGAGTCGATTACGAATCGGAGAAGATATTAGCAACTCATCCACCCGTATTAAAACGATACCCTCGTGAACTTTTATACTGATTTAAAAGTTGGTTGGGTTGTTTGGTTTATAAATATAATTAGAATTTTGTCAGCTTATAGGTGAAGTAACAGAAGCTAATGTCCGCACCATAACAAATCTCAAATAGATATTTGAAATAGTTAAAAATAATTGTTGGTGAAATACATTAGCAGAAGCTAATGTCCACACCGTATGAAGTCTCAAATAGATTTCTAAAATATTTTAAATTTAATTCTTGCAAGATAGATGAAACTAATGTTCGCAGCACGTCAAATCTTATATAGATTTTTGAAACAATTAAAGTTTAATCATTTGCTAGTGATTTGAAAATATTTATAATATATAATTATTTTAATTGAATGATAGGTGGAATGGATCAGGTTAGAGAGAGTCAACTCATATACAAACTGAGTTATCCGATTCAGACGCTCCTGTTTAACATCTCAATGTTGTAACTCAAAGAAAGGAACTCTAGTCAGGAGACAGTAACAACGAGGTGCAGAAACTAGAAAACGGTTGCATATCCTAGATGAATGAGAATGAGGAGATAATGTCCCTAATATACCAGGGGGCCTCTGAACAATTTCAGGCACATGTAAACAAACTCCATAAAGTGTTCCATTGTATGCTGCCTTAGGTGTAAAGATAAATGATAAATTATCTCTACCTAAATGCTCCTGTCCATAGACAAGTTCATTTAGTTCACTTAGAGATTGAGTCCCCTCCAACATCGTGGCCTGAATGTATTCCTGTTTGTAAGTCTGCAACTATCTTCTCGTTGAGTTCTTACTTATTATTGATCATTTTCTTCAGCTATTGATATGTCTTTTCCATTTCATTTTTTATTGCTCCTCTTTTCCTGTGTACCTATGACTGCTATGTTTTCTCCGCTATATGTATCAGATGTTACGCTCTCTTCTCCGGTTTTTGTGTGTTATACATATGTGTGATAGATAGCTACTATGTTGAGTATATAGACTGCTCTCTTTTTGATTGCTTGCTATAGGTGTATGGCTTTTTGAGTGTTTCTCTCTTTCTCCTCTCTCTTGCTTTTTATGTTTCTGATTTTTTCTTTCGACTCCTGATGCTTATGTCCTCTTTTTTGTGGCAGTTGTATGCTTCCTTTTATAGCTGACCATAAGTTATTTGATGATAGACTCTTAGGCTGCCAACATATCATGATCTTTGCCTTCTGATTATACCATTTTTAAAACTACTCGAAGAAAATTGGCAAGCATAATGATTGCAATTATATCAAGTGTAACTGAAAAGAATAGTAATTGGCTGCCCCCTTACATGTAACTCCTGCAGATTATTCCTTCCCTTCGAATTCCTCATGTGATTGGTTTGATTGTAATCTTATAACTATTTGTTATTCCCTATTAATTTTTGATATTTGCCAATCATCACTATTCTTTATACAATTCTGACCATCTCCTTGTAACTGAAATAATAATGTCACCTTTTATGTTAATTATGACTGTGTGTAACTGAAAGTGAATATTTTTCTGATTTGCATCTCTTCAGCACCACCTTATGTTCAACTTGTAACTGCCTGATCTTTGGTCTCTCGTTGCAGGAATTATTTTTGGGAGACGTCACTACTGCCTATTGGTTTTGCATCTTTAACATTTACTCACATAACTGTTTCAGCGAAGCTTTCGCACCACCTAGTTCATCCAATTTGATATGGAGAACCCTGCATTTGAATTCGACTTCATCTTTATCCAAAAAGGAGTTCTTCACTATCTCTGCCACGACTAGCTAGTAAGTGCTTTAATCTCATATCTTTATTAACATCCTAGCATTCATGTTCACGAACATTGCTGACATTCTCAATCCTATTCTTGTGTTCATGGAATTTTATCGTCCATCTGAGGATTACCAACTGTTTTAGGCGTGGAAAGTGAATGAAGTAGAGTACCCGCTAGTGTTACCTCGGAATTTCTTTGAGGGCCAAGCCTTGCAGCCCATGCTGCTTGATTCTCTGCACTGAGCCCCGAATGCCATGAGGTCAAGTATCACGAGATAAGCGAGATCAGATTTTTATCTTTGGTTACACCTTATTCTCGTAAACCATGTTGTTAAAACTTGCTAAGCTATGTTATTTCTCTCTTTTAGGTGGCTTTGGTTTTGACTCTTTTGCCTTAACGGTCTCGTTAGTGCGGTTTGCATTTGACCCAAAAACAAGCTTGTCGTGGGACTGTTGAACATTACTTTGCAAACTTGAAGCTGCAGATGACTGTGAACTGGCATTTTGAGCATCAGGTTTCTTGAATCCAAGGGAGGAGCAAAATCGACCTCATTTCTTAAAGATCAAGTAAAGTAAGTAAAAAGAAATATTTTTGAAGTTGATTAAGTGAATTTTGTATGTCAAATTTTGAAACAAGATTGAAGATTTAAGATAAATTGTAAGACCGAAATAAAAATAAATATTCATTGCTTATCAAAAGAAATGATATTTTATTATTTTTTATTTGAGTTTTGCACAAGATAAAAATAAAGGTTGGACAAAATTGAGTATTTATAGTTATATGGGTAACATTTATTGTCAAAAGCACTTGAACAACAAAAGCTAGGCTCCAATGAGAATTTGTGGTGCCTTGTTGGGGACTTTAACTTAGTCAAATCACCTAAGGAGAGAATAAGTATTGAAAGGCATTGTCCATATAAGGAAATTCATGAGTTTTCTACCTTTATTAATAATATGAATCTTTTGGATCTCCTAAACCATCATTGGAGTATAGTATTAGGATATTTTATTATGTGGCCATCATATGAATTGTTAAAACTGATTGTATCAGTAACCAATGTTCCTTGTGTATAAAATGTGTCACCATAATGTACTTCATAATCACATTCCCCTATATTTCGATAAGAATATGTACTCAGTCTGCTGCCTAGAAGAATTGTTCCCAGTGGGTATCATATGGTAAGTAAGATATTTTCTTGGATCAAATTTATGGAAAATTTGATTGTAACACTCCTTAGAAGGAAAACATTGACTCCATGTTAGATCATTGCAGTGTCATAAATAGCAAGTGACTCTCTTGGTAGATACCTATAAAGAATTGCATAACGTAACTCCGACTGTTTGAAATTGTTATGGTTTCATTGCTATTTAATTAGAAGCTATTAGCTCAAGAAATGGAGCGGAAAGTCGCATTATAAAAATATTTGATTGGGTGATTGAAGAATTATAGAAAAATGATAAGGGTAAGTCTCAATGAATAAGATCAATGTTGTAACTATTAAATTTAGCTAAAGTTAGTATTGACAATTGGAATAACTTCATGTTATTAGACTAAAAATACAAATGCATTGCAAGAGGTTAAAGAGAACATAATGAAACTTTAGTATGTTTAAAATATTTATAGGAAGATTGACCATATATATTCATTAATAAAAATATTATTAAATGAAAATTAATTGATAAGAGAGACATTAAGGAAGAAAAAAGGATCACATGTTTAACTCAATTGCATGAATAGAAAGATTGGAATCAATGTGTGCAAAGGTCCAAACATATGGATAGAAAGATTGGAATCTAGGCATGCAAAAGACCAAACATGATGAATGGGATAGGCCTAGGATACAAGTGATAAGTGTAGGGGATTGAAGAGATAGTTATTGCAAAAAATAATCAAAATGTTTTTTAGGTAGAACATGATTAGAAACCTCTAAAATCCAAAAAATGTCATATATACACAAATGGGTAATAATAGTTATTTTTTTAAAGTCACAAAATGATTAGAATATTTTTTTATATTATTATTTTATTAAAAAAATGAAAATCAAACGAATTATGCACATGTTTTTTTTTAAAACGAATCTCTTCATTATTATTATTAGACTAATAAATAGTCATTAAGCTAGTTAAAACTTTTTTATGTGCAAAGAAAATTAAAATTTGCGTGTGAAACATATTTCAATTGATATTCCATCTTCATGGAGGCAATAATTACTCAATTAAAAATTTTTAGTAAAAGAAAAAATAATGGGGAAATTTTTTTAAAATGATCTCCATATTATTGAGTTAATAAGTTCTAAATTTAATTTTTTTATTTCTTTTGAGTTAAATGGAAAGAAAAAACAAAAATTGAGGAAACATTATTTGAAATTATTAAAAGAGTAAGAGATTTGATTTGAAATCAATATAGTTTATTAAATTAAGATCACCTATTTATTTTTTATTCAGATTAAATTATTTTTAAATAAAAACGAAAAAAGTATTAGAAATTGTTAAAATAGTGAAACATATGAATTGAAATCTCAAATGAATACTAGTTTTTCAAGTCAAGTTCCCTTATTTATTTTTTATTTTTGTTTCTAATTATTAAAATTAAAAAATATTTTATGAAAAAATACTTTTGGGATTTTTGAACCGAAAAAATTTGTTTTCAAATACAATAGTTATTTGTTTTCAAATACAATAGTTATTTGTTTTAAAACATATCCTTATTAAAGGAGTCCAAAAAGGAAAGAATATGATTACATAAAATAATTAATTTCATAACATGAGAAAAAATGATTTCAACAATGGAGGGTAATTCAGGAAAATACATCAAAGTGTTGAAGAATATAATAATTTTAATTGTATTAGATAATTTCATTACGAAACTACTTAAAAGACTTTTAAAATAGATGAGAAAAAAAATACAAAATGCATTATCTTTATCTCTCATTCTTTTAGATTACATGGTGCTCAGAAAAAAATTGGTTGACTGAGGAATATTTTCAATTTGGCGAGACCATTTGTATTAACAAGTATTTTTTATTCACAAAACTTGAAATCGAGTTCTTTAATGTCTCCAAAGCAATCAAACATGTATCACTTTAAGAAATGTGTTTATAAATTTCACATTTTTATTTCTATTATATCTTATTCCTCTAACAACTGCATTCCAATTAAAGACGATTATTTTGTTATTAATTTTAATTTCATTCTAATGTATTTATTATTTGATATTTTCATTATTCATTACTCATTGAAGATGCCATCTTTCGTTCAACATTCTTGATCAAGTTAAAGACAAAAACTAATTATTTAGACTAAATAATTATTATTATTTTCAAATATATGAAAACAATTGGTTTTTGCAAATAAAACTGTTCTCTCTTCAAGATCATACTCTATGTTAAAAAGTACTTTTAATAAGTTGCCAATAATTGAGATTTTTTCCATTGGTAGTATCCCAAAGCACATCAAATCACCTAGGGTCACAAATGTATTCAATGTATTCAACTTCAACTCATTGATAGCACCATAAAAATGGAGTATGATGTTGGGGAAGTTTGTAACTGACCCATCCTTATAACATTAACGAAATGGTCGAATTGGATACCTTTCTACCACACTCTGATGACCAATTACTTCTAATACAACAACTTCAACCTTTTCATACCAACTTGATTTAAGGAAAGCGATTGTTCCACCAGAATAAATAATCATGTTACTAAAAGTACTTTCATTTAGCTTCAACACTTTTCTAGTAATAGAGACACTATTAAGACTAATATAGTAATAGGTTGATGGATACATTGAAACCAAAGTGGTAGTAACAACTCATGTTCTATTTTTTGCGTGTCAACCCCAAATTTCAATTCACTTGCACCTTTTACATATTAAAAAGTTAGGAGACAATAAGAGAATTTGCATTTTCCAATTCCACACCATGTTGTGAAATGAATGGTGAAGGTCCACCACCAAGACCAAACATTCCTGTTGATGTGGGTTTGAACACCCCAATATTGTTCTATCCACAACCAAATATAGTGTTGGGATATTGTATTATGCGACCATCATAGGAATTATTAAAACTAATTGTATCAAAAGCCACTTTTCCATGTGTTGAAGATTTGCTGGCATAATCCACCTCATATTTGCATTCCTCTCCAATTCCACAAGAATTTCTGTGTACCTTCTTACACAAACTATTACCACAAGGTATCAAATGGAAATTATAAGATTTCTTGGGTAAAAAATTAGTAACCTTTGATTGTAGCACTTATAAGGCTGACATTGAATCCAAGTTAGATCACTGCCAGTGTCAACAATAGCAAGTGACCCTTTTGGTGGGGTACCTATATAGAATGGCATTAGGTAAGTCCCTTTGTTTGGAATTGTTGTGGTTTCGTCATTGTTTAGATAAATATTAAATGAGAAGGTTTCTGCTCGAGAAATCGAGTCAAAAGTTGCATTAATAAGAACATCTGATTGAATCATTGAAGAGTTGTAGAAGGGTGATAAAGGTGGGTCTTTATGAATAAGATCAATACTAAAACCATTAGATACAACTGAGGATAATATTGATATTTGGAACAAAATACCAACAAAGAGTACAATTTCCTTCATGTTACTAGCCTCAAAATACAAATGTATTCTCCAATATAGGTGGAAGGGGATTGCAAGGAACTTTAGTATTTTGTAATAATTTATAGGAAGATTTATTTTATTCTCATTAATTAAAAATAGTAATAAATGATAAATTCTTTCATGAGTTAAAATGGCTAAGTGGGCAATAAAGACCAATGTGCTCTTAGATTATTTGAATAATTTTTTTTTGATGATCTCTAAAGTAAGATAGTCATGAAGACCAGGACTCATAAGGAAAATGCTTTGCATTTAAGATTAGCTAATTTAATTCATGAAATTAAATGAGTATTATTTTTGTGTGTTTATTTTTATATGTTGAAGCCTTTGAAACATGATGACAAAAAATGCGTTCTTAATGAATTGATTGAGGAACATGGTGAAAAAATCTCTCTCCTAGGTTTGGCTCCAACTTGCATGGAATATCCTTCAACAACATCAACAACATGAACCCAAATACACCACTCATTCCATGGGGTTTCTTGGGGACTCTAGACAAGGAACCTTACATTGAGTCTACTGCTCAACAAGAACCTCCCATCTCCTCAAAGAAAAAGTCATTTGCTCAAGCACTAAAATTATCTTGTGGCATAACCACTTTACAACTATCCCAATCTTGCATAAAGGGAAATTCCATTTCCATAAAAATATCATAAGATGACTACCAATCTGGCTTGTAAAGATGCAAAAGTCATCTTCATGGTAGGCTCATTCTATCTAAGGGAGATACTCCCCTAAATTTATAGATATAAAAACTAAGCTCACTTCTCTCTACAACATGATTGGAAAATGGTCCATGATATCCTTTGGAAAAGATCTTTATGATTTCTCATTCTCTTCAATGGAAGATGTAACATAGTGTCTTTCACGACACTTTTAATTAAGTAATTAGTATTAATAGATTAATTATAAAAATTTACCAGTAATTTTTTTCGCTAAACCTCAATTGAGTTTTAGTCTTGTATTATGATTTTATTGCTTGCCCTATTTTTTCATGATTTTCGGAGAATAAAAGTTTCCGAGACAATTTCGAGTCGTCTTATTGAGTTTTCGCCCAGTTTTTGAGTTCCGTAACTTGAAATCTAATTCCAATTTCGCTGTTACTATTTCTACTCAAAATAGACACCACGTTTGTCTGTAACTCATCTCTAGATATTTTTCACCTCAAAATTCAAGTTTCGACGTTTCGGGCAAATGTCCTGAATCGGGATATTGTATATTTCCAGAAGAAATTATCCCAAAATATTCGGACACGACGTTTATCATTAAATTACATCATATCAATAAAGTTGGAAGTCATCATTTCATGAGTCACTTACTTGTTACACAAGTGATGCAAAAGCTTCCAAAAGCCCCTAAATCACTCAACAAATCCTCCCACTCCACCACCATTAGACACATCACCTATGCTAGTCTAAATCTACTTACTTTGCATTAAATTTTCTGATTTGATGAGGGTGAGGCTCTCCTATAAATACCTCACCCCATTCTCTCATTTTTACACTAAATTCCCTATACAAACTAAGGTAGTCTTTTATTTTCTCTTCTTCATCTTCTTCTCATACTTCATAGAAAGTTATGAGTTTTTATTATGTTGTTCATAAAGTAGAGTTTATATTTGTTCTTTAAGTATTTTATGTAGTTTTTGACTTTTGTAAATCTTGAAATTTCTTCCTTGTTCTTAGATGGAAAAACTATATCTTTGGACAAGGTTAGATGAGTTATTTGTTTGGAAATATTAGAAATTATTGTT
>NC_032013.1:19660356-19665787 GCF_001865875.1 Lupinus angustifolius | reverse complement strand
TAAAGTGTTATGAAGTCTTAGATGGTAAAATGATTTAAAAAATGTTGAATTTAGTTAAGTGAACTTACTTTAAAATGGTAATATTTACTTAAAAATATTGATTTAAAAGTATTGNAGTATTGATTTTGTTTAAATTGACTTACTTTAAAAATGATAAGTCTAGCAGAATGATCTTATTTTAAAATGTTAGTTTTAGTAAAAATGTTTTACTTACAAAAAAATAAGATTTATAAATTATCAGAAAAATGTAATAAAGTGCAAATACATGTCTAGAAAGGTTCTGTCTAAGGAAAGACTTGATATTTAAGGGTGTCTTTATGACCCACCTCTCTTTCCTGGGAACTAGCGTGGTGTATATCCACGGATTACGACATAATTCCGGTATAAGTTTTATTGAAAATCTTACTTTAAAAAATGTTATTTGATTGTAAGACTTTCAATGACAAATGATGATTCTAGGATATTCAACCTTGAATCGGATGGACGAAAGCATTTAAATTCATTTTAAATCAGAAGTTTTATCTTCGCATAAAAAGTTATTTCTTAAGTATAATAATTATCGGCAGTTAACTAATTAACGTTATTTTGGCATAATGAAGATTTCGAGAGGAGATTGGATCAAGTAAGCTCACCTACAAACAGAGAACCTAGTGACCCGAAACACTTGGGTGAGGGAGAAAACATCGTGACACAGTGGTCCGAATATGCATCAGGACCTTCAAACTCCCTCACAAGTTTGGAGTTGCCTTGTGTATTAAGAAAACTTGTACTTAATCATTTGCCTGTTTGTTTGGATTAAGTACAACGATATTTCTTATACCAATTTATGTTATGTTTATATATGTAAATACCATGTTTACTATTGAATTATAATGTTTGAAAGATTATTATGAGAATGATATGTATGTGATAATTATTAAATTCAAGGTGTAAAAACATGTGATATAAATGTTCCTTGATAAAAGTAATTAAAATCATATTCAGGCTGTCCTCGCTTGAGCGAGACAGCTCTCGCTTGAGCAAGAAGTGTCTAGAGAAAATGAGTGTTTTAGCTCTGGGCGAGACAACTCTCGCTTGAGCTAAAATAGGCACAAAGAGAACTAATTGTTTTCTCGCTTAAGCGAGACAACTCTCGCTTAAGCCACAAATGCCTCAAAAATGGATGTGCCCTTGCTTGAGCGAGATAGCTCTCACTTGAGTGAGAGGACTCCATACAAGCATGACTTCTTTCTAAGTCGTTCGAACAATAACTCTTATATATACGAGAGCCTAATGACATATTTGTCATCAAGAAGTTGTAATGGTAAATAACTATATCAAATTATTGAAAGTAATAAAAGTAGGGATTTGCTTTGTTAAAGGTGAGGCCCGAGGGTGTGATATTATGCCCACGCAGCGAGATCGTTTGACCATAAGAGGCTTGGCTAGAGGAGTCATCCAGGATGATTCAACGATGATTCGCAGTGGTGCTAGGAAGTATTATATTGTGCCCATGCAGCGAGATCGTCTGACCATAAGAGGCTTGGCTTGAGAGCTGTCCAGGATAATTCAGTAATGGTTTGTAGTGGTGTCGAAATTATTCTCTTTTTGTTTATATTTTAAGATCGGGACCCACTAGAAGCATTCCATATGAGAGATGTCTTAGGATGGGTATATCACTAGAAAAGATGGATTAAAAGACATAATTTTCTAATTTTGGTTAGGGTGCATATCCATGGTAAAAAATGAAGTTGTGGAGAGGAAATGTACAGGAGATGAATGAGCCCTGAGATGTTGAGAGGAACGGCGTTGATGGCGGTGATTTGTCATCAATGTCTTAAGGGAGAGTCTAGGTGAGACGAGTCCCATGTATTCCTGGATGAGGTATTCTGTTGGATCAGACGGTTCGCACATCGCAAACTAGAGGATCTCTGACAACCCCTCTTTCCAATCAGGATCAATGAGAGGGATGCCTAAAAAGTGTTTGATACGACACCATTCTGAAATGGACAGTCCTGTTGGAACAGATCGATCATATATCCTTGCGGTGAATAATTTTGGTGCGATCAAATCAGCTTGTTATGGGAACTGTACTCTCGGTTATTTCCGAATAGTTATTGGGAGGATAAAAGAGTAAGGATGGTGGACTCATGCATCGCATTGCATACATGATATTCTTCGATATCGATTCTAAATTCTCAAGTTTTATACTTCATTCATCATTGTTATATGCTTGTATGATCACATGATATATCTGTACTCATGTGTTGTCTTGGTGTATTATACCGTGTAATTCCGCGATGTCGATGACAAGTTTTTCATAGATCTTTTACTCCCTCTCTTTTCTTCTGGTGTAATTGTATGCATGTTCAGATGGACCCATCAACACTGATCCGAGGTTATCGCTTCACTATGTCCTAGGAGGGGACATCGAATGTTAAGGGTAATCGACACACTTACACAGGTCCTTGTGACCTGGAGCTGTATTGGATAAGAAATGGCTCAGTTCTGCATCTTCCACCATACTACGCAGTTCGGGAGGCATCATTTACTTTTCCCGACCGAAGACCTGCAACCGCCAGACTTTCTGTACCGGCTGAAGCTCGAGGCGTACCAGAAGGTGTTAGGACCCGACCCCAAACATGATTCTCATCATCATGATAAGCGCCAAGAGAGACATACGAGGCCATGCCAAGGGGGTACACCTGGACCCCTCGATGGATTGGGGAGTGGATGAAGTGGAGGAGGAAGAAGACAATGGCGACTGTGTAGAGCTTAACTGCATAGAAGATTCAATTGAGGTCATTGAGATCTCTTCTCACTCGGAGGTAGAGGAAGACCCTAGCGAGGCTTCCAGTATACCTCCGATTTAGGAGGTTTCTCTTTTGTTTTGTTGTGATATGAACCTGTGTGAGGTACTTTTTGTATCCGACATTATTTTCTTTGTATTTTCAGTTTTTTTTATTTGTGGCGATGATTAGATTTCGCCTTGTAAATAATTCTGTATTTATTCAAGAATTTTATGAATGAGAAGTATTCAGAAAAGAATTATGTTCATTTAATTATGTTCAATGTATTAAGAATTTTATTTCCACAAGGTTTGAAAATGTGTCGTCTTGAAAATGGAATAAGGTAAAAGTGAAAATGATTTGTAAGTTATAGGTTACATAAAAGAAAAAAAGGGAAGAAAAATTTACCCTTTTTTCTAAGAGATTAAATATATTAAATATGAAATGATTTTCGGGGCGTTATAGAAGACATGAGGAATATTTGTTATGTGGGCTCATGGATTTTAAAGCATGGCTTCCTTGGACTTTTCCTTTGGACCCCTGATTTCAATCCTAATTTGTAGAAGTTATCCTGCACTCAGTGTGGGATCAAGATCCATAACCTTCCACCTGAGTATTGGAGTCCTAAGATATTCCCCATAGCAAGTGGCATAGACACCCCCATCTCTCTGGATGAAGCCACTCATAGCAGATCCTTTGGTCATTTTTCTAGAGTAATGGTGGAACTGGACCTCAAAGCAAAACTCCTAGACCAAATCCTTTTTGAAAGGGAAGGTTTTTCTTTTTTTTTGTATCTATTGAATATGAGAACCTACCAGACATTTCTCAAGGTTGTCATGTCATTGGACACATGGTTGCTCATTATCGTAGAACTAATTACAAACCAGAGGTCAATGACCAAAAAACAAAAACTAAAAAGGATAATGAGGTCAATGACCTAGTCATTAATTTGGAGATTGATAAAAGGGTAGAGAAAAACCTGCATAACTTGGAAAACTTGGAACTCACACCAGAATCCAGGGTGAACCTTGATAAAAATTTGGAGGATGATTTGATTGCCACAAGAGTGGATAACGAAGCCGGTAAGGAATGGAATTGACAAAATTAACCAGTGATAAAATAATATTGATGAGGTTGAACATTATAATGCATAGAGTGACAATATCATAGTCCAAGAAACGACAGACTAAGATCAAATTGCAGCTAATGGCAGCAGAATAGTGGGTAGGCTACGAACTAATGATGGGGCCACAAAAGAAGTGGAGGTGGATTTCACTATGGTTCTTAGCAAATCTCAAAAGAGAAAGATGAAAATGAGAGGACAATCTGAGAAGGTGTATCATACTCTAAAAGGTGGATATATCAGCATTCCTATATGAGAATTATTTATTGGAATTGTAGAGGTTTGGGGAACTTAAACTCTAAGTTAACCCTGAAAAATAAGTGTTTGTCCCATAATCCAGATTTGATTTTTGTTGCTGATCCAATTATTTCCTATGAGATGATTAATCCCAGGTTCTAGACTGAATTTAAACTCAAGTTATTTGTTGTTAATAATAGGGGCAACCAACTACCCTCCATATGGGTTTTAATCTTTTAATCTAATCAGTGGTCCCTATGCTAGTTTTAGATGATGAGAATGTCATGTTAACCAAGCTTCCTTCCAATGAGGAAATTAAGAATGTTATCTTTGCAATGAATGGTGAGGGGGCTCCAGACCCTGATTGTTTTGGTGGATGTTTCTACCAACATTTTTGGGATATAGTGCATCCTGAAGTGTGCAATTCTTTCAAACAATTCTTTACTCAAAAAAGAGGATTTATTCAAGACAAAAAATTTAAAACTGCATCTACCTTGCTTCCAAGGCAATAAACGTGTTTGAGCACATGACATTTGGAGGAAATCTTGCAATTAAGCTTGATATAAAGTAAGCCATTGATGCAATGGATTATAAATTTCTACTGGACACTCTTCATGTTTTTGGTTTTAACCAAATTTTTTGCAATTGGATTAAAGTTATACTTCACTCTGCTAGACTTTCCATCAATGTTAATGGCTCTAATGCTAGCTTCTTCAAGTGCAGTAGATGAGTGAGGCATGGGGACCCCTCTCTACCCTCCTATTTTGCCTTTTTGAGGATGTCCTTAGTAGAAGGATAATGAAGCTTGTGAATGACAATAAGCTTAGTACCATATCAGGTCCTAGAAATCTTTACACTACTAGTCATGTATTATATGGTGATGACATTCTCATATTTTGAAAATGGATTAAAATGGAGTTGCTTTTCCTAAAGAAGTTGATCTTGGAATGTGCACAAGCCTCTGGTCAGAAGATCAACGTTACCAAGTGTAAGTTTTACACTAGTAATGCTTTTAACACAGTGAATTTTCTGTGTATGTTTTATTAATTATTTATTTATCAATGATTAATTTTAGAAATTAATAGGTATGGATTTAGGCTAAACCCTTTTTGAGTGTTATTCTTGTTTTGTGATTTTATATTTTTTGGTAAATTTTCGTAATTTTCTATGACAAAAGGTTTTTTAGCTGCCGTCAGGCCCAAATTCGGCCCAATAACGTGTTGTTGAGTTTCATAACTTGGAATGGAATTCCAATTGCACCATTTGTTAGGTATCAGTGGTTACAATACACCTAGAAGGGGGG
>NC_032013.1:19659900-19660256 GCF_001865875.1 Lupinus angustifolius | reverse complement strand
ATCCACATCCTATCCTCATCCTCATCCTCCTCCTCATCCTATTCTTTATCCTATCCTCATTATCATCCTCCTCATATCCTCATCCTCATCCTCATCCCTCATCCTCATCCTATCCTCATCCTCATCCTCATCCTCATCCTCATCCCATCTTCTTCCTCATCCCAATCCTATCCTCATCCTCACCCTCACCCTCATCCTCAGCCTCACCCTCACCCTCATCCTCATCCTCATCCTCATCCTCATTCTCATCCTCGTCCTCCTCTTATCCTCATCCTCGTACTCATCCTCTTGCTCATCCTCACCCTCATCCTATCGTCATCCTCATTCTCGTCATCCTCTTATCCTCATCCTCTTCC
>NC_032013.1:19659509-19659800 GCF_001865875.1 Lupinus angustifolius | reverse complement strand
TTCTACTCCTCATCCTATCCTCATCCTCATTCTCGTCCTCAACCTATCCTCATCCTCGTCCTCATCCACATCCTATCCTCATCCTCATCCTCATGCTCATCCTTTCCTCTTCCTCATCCTGATCCTGATCCTCATCCTCCTCCTCATCCTCCTCGTCATCCTATCCTCATTCTCATCTTCCTCCTATCCTCATCCTCATCCTCCTCCTCATCCCCATCCTCATCCTCATCCCCGTCCTATCCTCTTCCTCATCCCGATATTATCCTCATCCTCACCCTCATCCTCATCCTC
>NC_032013.1:19580850-19659409 GCF_001865875.1 Lupinus angustifolius | reverse complement strand
ATCCTCGTCCTCATCCTCATCCTCGTGCTCATCCTTTCCAATTCCTCATCGTGATCCTCATCCTCATCCTCCTCCTCATCCTATCCNGTTCCAACCAATGGGATTTCTACCCTTGGAAGCTTAGCACAGACGAATTTGAAGGTAGAGTATGATCTTCAAAAGAAAACTGTTTCTTTTGCTCCTGCAGATTGTACTAAGGAGTAGAAAGTCGTCATATTATGTAACATATTCAACTGAAGCTATGATTAGGTTTGAAATGAATAAATTGTTATCATCTTTGTAATAATGGAGTATGATCTTTGTAATAATGAATAAATTATTATCCATCAAGGTGTCTTGCTTATTTTATATATCTGTACTATAATGAATTTTTAATATTACAAACAATATTTCTGACCACATTTAATTGAATATATTTAGTACTTAGTATAGAATGAGTTTTTACTATTTTTGTCTAATATGGAAGGTGGAGGATTTTAAAGTTGTTGTCTAACATAGTTAATAGCCATGATGAGTGTTTATGGTGATAGAATGATGTTATGAGACATGAAAGGCAAAATTAAAAAGGAGTAATTACTCCTCTCCATAACTGAGAGGGATGTGTTGTATAAAATCAAACAAAAAATAGAAGGAAATTAAATAAAAATTATTTTATTTTATTTATATTTGTAATGATATTTTTATCCTTGAAACTAAGTGTAAAAACAATATTTTCTTCTCCTGTAATGGAAATAATTCCTACTAGTGAACTTCTTTGTTTGTGTAAGAGACTAAGATAGCAGGTCCTCCCTCAAGTGTGGCTCACTCTATTTGTAATATGGTCCAAAATGATCCTATAATTGATAATTTTGGCAGTGATTACGTTATTAAATTTAAATTTAGAACGAATTTATGTTGAAGATAATGTCACCACCGTCAAATCCAAAAAGAGAAGCCCAAAGTTATTGCTCCAACCCTGCCTCCAAGATAAATAAGAGAAGATTTTTTCTTTCAGTTTTTAGTAACTTTGCATTTTTTTGCCTTTTCTGTTAGTAGTTAGTTTCCTTTTTATGTTCTATTTATACCAATATTTTTTTCTTTCTTCTTAGTCTTCTTATATAAATAAGTGATCAGTTATACTTCTACGCATCTAGTGTTCTTCCTTTTCTTTGGTTTTGCTTCTGTTAGTGCAATTCTTCATCATTCTGCAACAGTTTTTTTCCTTCTTCAAACATGCATGGATTATCAGTTCTCACATGGTATTAGAGCATCCTTATGAAGATGTCTATGTTATGCCATTGTTGTATTTTCTTTTTCCTCTTTCTTTGCTTCTTTGTTCTTATCTTGTTATCTTTTCTGTTAATGTTATTCATCTTTCAATGACCAATCAATTACTCAATCTTATACTAGATCCATCAAACCCCTATTATATTTACCCTAATGAGGATCCAATGGCTATTCTTGTTTCGTCATTTTAAATGGGCAGAATTATCACACATGGTCAAGAGTCATGACAATGGCTCTTGAAACCAAGAATAAAATTGAATTCGTGGACGGGACCTAGCCTAAACCCCTCCATCATGATCCAATGTATGCCACCTGGAACAGATGCAACAAAATTGTTATATCGTGGCTTAGTTAGGTTGTTGATTCATCCATTGTGCAAAGTATCCTATGGATGGACACTGCACAAGAAATATGGAATGATTTGAGGGAAAGATATCACCAAGATGATATTTTTAGGTTTTCCAAGCTTATAGGAGAAATTCACTCAATCGAACAAGACAATTCTTCAATAGATAAATTTTCACTCAAATAAAGGGGTTATGGCAGCAACTAGAAACCTATACACTTATCCCTCCATTCTCTTGTGAAATCAAGTGCCAATGTCCAACTATACCTATTGTTAGAAATTACAGGGAGAATGGGTATGTTATTTGCTTCCTTAGAGGGTTGAATGACTCATTCTCGACGGTTAGATCCTAGATCATGCTTATAAAACCTATCCCCACATCAACAAAGTATTCTATCTTGGTTCAACAAGATAGGAAAATGCAATTTGAGGAACCAAACTTCTTGGCTAATCTGCCAAGTAGCACATATGAAACTAAACAAAGAGGTAGAGCAAGGGGGTACAAAGGTATTTCTGACAAGGCTGGACACTCTTGGTAGAGGGAGATGACAAAAGACTTGCACCTTTTGTCAAAGAGATGGTCATACAGTTGACACATGCTACAAAAAGCATGGATTTCCTCCAAGCTACTCAACCAATTCAAACAATATTAATTCCTTTTTACGTCAAGAACTAGATTCACACTCAAAGGAACTTCAAGATCCTATAAGAATGACACTTAAGCAAGAGAATGCAGACTCTAAGGAAACTTATTCAACAATCCATAGATCATACAACTCATAACACTAATCAAATGAGCACTATCTCTAACTCTAACTCTACGCACACATCAGATTAATAGGAGCAATAGACCATGTCTAATGATTGGGTACTAGACCCATAAGCAACAGACCATGTCTGTAACTCCCTCTATTTCTTTCAAAAATTTAAGAGGATTCAACCTGTCTCCATCACTCTTCCAAATGGCAATCATGCCACTACCAGTTTTTTCAGGAACAATGATGTTTTCCAATAAATTATACCTCACTAATGTTCTATATACAAGTTTTTAACTTCAATCTAATATCTATCTCAAAACTCACTAGCTCATTAGGTTGCACTATAACATTTTCTATTAATCAATGTCAAATTCAGGACTCACACTCCTTGAAGATGATTGGTGCAACTGAGCTAAGGAAATGATTATATATGTTGAGTGAATCCAACAAGAGTTACTATAAACCTCACAATGTTAATTCATATAACTCCTATGATGATTGTAATTTGTGGCACTCTAGGTTAAGTCACTTGTCTCACAAAAAGATGCTTACTATGCAAACAATGTTCCCTTTTATAACATCCAATAAAATTGTAGATCCATGTGAGATTTGTCACCTAGAAAAACATACAAAGTTACCTTACTCAACTAGAATCACTAAATTTGTCACCCCTTTGATCTACTTCATGTAGACATATGGGGACCTATTTCAATACCATCCATATTTGGTCATAAATATTTTTTAACCATTTTGGATGATAAAACCATGTTCACCTCGATTTTCTTTAAGCAACATAAAATAAAACAACAAAACTAGTTAGAGGTTTTATACATTATGTTAAAACTCAATTCAATTCAAAGATTAAAACCATTAGAAGTGATAATGGACAAGAGTTCTTTATTAAAAAAATTTATCATGAAAAAGGCATTGAACACCAAACAACATGAGTTCAGACACCACAACAAAATGGTATGGTGGAAAGAAAACATCAACACATATTAAGTGTCACTAGAATCCTAATATTTCAACCAAATGTGCTTACATGCTTATGGAATTATGTTGTTTCCTGTGCTATACACTTAATCAATAGTGTTATCAAATAAATCACCATATGAGGAGTTATAACAAACTCTACCTGATATTAGCAACCTACAAATCTTTGGTTGTCTTTGTTATCCTTCCACCTCATTGTCCCATAGAAAGAAGCTTGACCCTAGGTGTAGGAAAGGCATACTTCTAGGATTCAGATAGGGCACTAAAGGTTTCATTATCATAGACATAAAAACCAATAAAGTTCTGATATCAAGAAATTTAGAATTCTATGAGCATATTTTTCCTTTCTCCAACCTAGCATCAAATAACACAGAAAACAACCAATACAATACTCGTATACTCCATTTAACCAACAAGATATCTTTAACTATTCCTTCACTGAACAACCTACTGCCCAACCTTACACATCATAAAATCTCCCCAGTTCTCACCAAACTAGGCAATCGCAAAGAATTAGAAAAACTCCAACCTATGTAGTAGACTATCACTACACTTTGTTAAATGATTCAAATTTTGAGGAAACCCACATCAAATATCCTATAAACCAAAACCTTACTTATGACCATTTAGCACATGCCCACAAACATTTTTCTATGTCCATCACCATTAACCAAACACCTGCCGCATATTCAGAAGCTATAAAGTCTGACTATTGGAGACAGCCCATACAAACAGAATTCAATGCTCTAGCCAAAAACAACACCTCAACCTTAGTCCCCCTATCTGATGACAAGAAAGCCATAGGGTCCAAATGTATTTTCAAAATCAAACATATTGCACATTGATATATAGAGAGGCACAAAGCAAGGTTGGTTGCAAAAGGTTTACTCAAACTAAATGAGTATATTACATGGATACTTTCAGTCAAGTAGTGAAGATGACCATAATCAGAGTGCTCATTTGCCTAGCTACCACCTTTAATTGTTACTTCCATCAATTGGACATCAATACAACTTTCCTTCATGGTGACCTCAAGGAAACAGTTTTCATGAAGATACCTCAAGACTTGAACTATTCAAATCCCAAATTGGTTTGCAAACTTGAAAATTCCATGTATGGATTGAAACAAGCAAGAAGACAACGACATGACAAATTCACCACCATCCTACATAAACTTGTTTATTCTAAATCCTTTTATAATCATTCTCTTTTTATTAGAAAATTGACATTAACTTCATTGCTATTTTGGTTTATGTGGACGACTTAGTATTAGCAGGTAATGATCTAGGACAAATAATTAACACTAAAGTTGTCATCAATGACAAATTTAGTATCAAAGACCTTGGAGAACTAAAATTATTCCTTGGCATGGAAGTAGCAAGATCAAAGCAGGGAATATGTCTATACCAGAGGAAAGATACCTTGGACCTCCTTCAAGAAACTGGATTCCTTAGATCCAAGCCATTTACAACTCCCATGGAGTACAACACAAAGTTGCACTCACAATCAAGAAAACAACTTCGTGATATCACATCATACAAAAGATTAATATGCAAACTACTTTACCTAACCCACACTAGACTAGATATATCATATGTAGTGGATTCCCTCAGCCAATACCTTGCCTCTCGAACTGATTTACACCTCAAATAAGCCCAGTGAATCCTAAGATACCTTAAAAATTCACTTAAGCAGTGTATTTTCTTCCCTTGCCAAAACATCACAACAATTCACAGCTACTCAGATTCATATTGGGTCACTTGTCTAAACACAAGGAAATCACTGGCAGGGTGGTGTTTCTTCTTGGGTAATGCTCTCATTTCATGGAAGAGTAACAAATAGAATGTTGTTTCTTGATCATCATCAAAAGTCGAATATAGAGCCCTTGCTATGGCCGCTTGTGAAGCATAATGGTTACTTTTTCTCATCAAAGATCTTGGCCTAAAACATCCTAAACATGTTAGTATATTCTGTGACAATAACTCTGCCCTTCACATAACTGTCAACCCCGTCTTTCATGAAAGAACGATGAACATCAAGATAGATTGTCACGTGGTTCATGAGAGAGTTCAAAATAACATCATCCATCTTCTTCCCATTTCAACTACGCTCTAATTGGCTGACATTTTCACCAAATTTCTCTCTTCACTTCCTTTTAGAAGCATCATGTCTAAACTTAGCATTCTTTATATTCACATGCCAGGTTTGAGGGGGTTTGTTGAAGATAATATCACCATCGCCAAATCCAAAGAGAAACCCAAAGCTATTGCTCCAAGCTTGCTTCCAAGATAAATAAAAGAAGTTTTTTCTTTCTTTCTCTTTTTAGTAACTTTTCATTTTTCAGTTTTTCTATTATTAGTCAGTTTCCTTTTTTTAGTAAGTTATGGTTAGACCATTATTTTTTCTTTCTTCTTAGTCTTATTATATAAATAAGTGATCAATTATACTTATATACATTGAGAAATTAATACAATTAATTGAGCCTTGATACTTCAAGAAACTATAATCTAGTGTTCTTCCTTTTCTTCCGTTTGGTTTTGCTTCTATTAGTAGTTTTTCTTCTTCTTCAAACAAGCATGGATTATAAGTTTTCACAATTCCCTCTATGCATCATTACTATCTTCCTCCTTACACACAAGAATGCACAATCAAACATAAAAAAAGTAGAATAAAAAAAGATATAATACTTTACTCTATTTTGTGTCAATTCTACTATAATCAAATGAATCTTTTTAGATATGATGGCAACATAGTTCCTAGAAATTATACCACAAAATCTATAAATAATTCATATCACAAATGAATATTTGTTTTATGCAATCGTACAAAATTGCTAGAAACCAATACATGATAGCAATAAAAGTATAAATTCTTATAAGGTAAGTATTGGTCGGTTATGATGATCATGATAAGATTTTGGATTTCGACTTGCGTATTGAACGTATTTTTGCAATCATTTTCTTTGCAAAAATACGTTAGCCCAACTCAAATATCTTGTGCTCTGTAACAAATCACTTTTTATCCTGACTCCTCACTCTATTCCTTTTAGCATTTTCATCTTTTATCTTTCTTCAATTTCCCCCTTATTTTGCTAAAGTGCAGTCATCCATTCCATATATTATAATTTTTTTGATACAAATTGTACATTATTGGTGAAAGTAATGAGTTTTATACATGTTATTTGATCGATGAAAATAATAAGTCATCATGCAGATCACGTAACTATTGTGTGAAACAAACTTTTTAACATTACACAACTACAAAATCTTATGTAACTATAGATAAAAAAAATATGTTAACATATGTTGATTATGTAATGACTAATACAAATTCTTAATAGCATATCTTACATAAAAAAAATTTAACCAATGGTGCATAACCACCTAAGGAGATATATTAAAGTAGAAAGATGATTACATGGAAAGAGAAAATTTACATGTTTCTAAATCTATAGCTAGGTAGGCCTAACTTGTTCCTACTAAATTCGAATTATAGAAAGCTAGAAAGCTTATTCCACCATAAATTAGAGGTATGATTTATGCAATGGTTAGCTAGAATGTCAGCACATGTATTTCATTCTCTATAAATGTGCGATATTTTGAAGTTCATGACTGAGAGCTTGAGCTTGCAATTTAACCACTTGTTCAATAGAGGTCATGGAGCATTGGTTTTGTTGTTGAAGATGTCCACCACCAGTGACAAATCACACTCCAACCACATGTTTTTTCATCCTTTGCTGAAAGTTATGTCCACGACGGTTAAGGCTGACTTGAACTCAGCAAAGAGAGCCATTTGAACTCCAAGGAAAGAAGCAAATCCCCCTAAGAAATTACCAATGGAGTCCCTGAATAAACCACACCCCTGCTGTCCCCGGAGTGCCATGAGTCGCACCATCCGTATTCACTTTAACCCAACCAAGAGGAGGATGTTGTCAAGTGACTTCTGAGATGATAGGTGCTTTGCTAATGTTGTTTTTTATTTTTAGAGGTCTAAGGATTCAGAATTCATTGAGGGGGAGTTGCCAACCCCTTACAAGTGATTCCACGTAAGTCCAAGTTCCCTTTTTATCTTTGCAATAGTTGTGCTCAAGGCAATTTTTCTATCCTCAAATCTTCTTTGACTCCTACAATACCAGATGGTGCTGACAATAAGAACTATCCCAACATGTAACACCTCTATCAATTGTGTACTCTATTGGTTTTTGTAGTTAAGGAATAGAGAAGAGGCAGAAGATGTGTTGAAAATGATTGAGAATTGTGAGCCAAGCCACTTTCAAAGGTAGTTGGCAAAGGTGCAGTTCAAAAACAAATGATCAGAGCATTCAGAGTCAGCTTGACAAAGATTGCAGATTGAACACAGATGGCAGCCTCTTTTTTGAAGGTTTTCATCCGTAGGCATTTTCTTGTTGATCCACCTCCAAGTTGTGAAAGATTTAGAAGGTGGTATAGTAGTGGACCATATTTTTTTGCACCAGTTTAATAAGGGAGCAGAAGTGTTCACACATGAGTATGCTGCTTTAAGGGATAGAGTTCCATCATTAGTGTCTTGCCAAATGATCTTATCTTTAATATTAATAATGGTGACCTATTTGATCTTAGAGAGAATTTCAGGGTACCAAGTGGTAAGGCTACTAGGAATTAGCCATTGAGATTCATGGATGAAGTTAGCCACAGTTGCCAATTATCCCTCCAGAAATTTATTCTTTGCCCATCCCCAACTAGCTAGAAGGAGTTCAACATGGCTAACTCCCAATTGTCTTTGATGTCATGCCAGATAGAGGATTTAAAGTATTTAGGTTTGGTAGCTCTGTTGCAGCCAAATCTGTTTCTACAATAGATTTCCCAATCCTGGTAAGAGGATATCATCTCCTAAGACAGCTTAAGAAGAGCAGCCTTGTTCATTATTGACAGAGATCTTAGCCCAAGCCATCCTTCAAGAGTAGGGGAGCAAACTTTCTTCCAAGCCACAGTAATAATCTTCCTAACATTTGTTTTTCCATCTCAAATGAAATTTCTAATTTTGTTGTCCAGACTTTTGAGTAATTGTAAAGGCCATTTATAAATGAGGAAGCTGTAAATCAGCATGCTTTGAATAATTGATTTGACCAATTCAACTCTACCCATTATAGATAGAGCAGAACTCTTCCAACCAGCCAATTTCAACACTATTCTGTCTGTAATTGATTGAAGGTGAATCCTTTTTGGTTTCCCTTTAAAGAGAGGGACGCCTAAATAGTTGAAGGGTAAGTAGCCCTTATTAAAGCCTAGATAAGAAGAGAGTCTGGAAATTTTCCTGGGATGAGTATTAGAGATGTAGAATTTGCACTTGTCAATGCTGATTATTTGCCTAGAGGCCTGTGCATAGTCATGTGTGAGATTTTTTAAGGCCAACAACTCTCTTTTTACACCCTTACAGAATATGAGAATATCATTTGCATACATGACATGACTAGAAGTTTGGATCATGTGAGGACCATTTATTGGGCTAATCAACTTGTTTTCAACCAACCTCAGGATGCCTCTACTTAGAACATCCTCTGCCACACAGAAAAGTAAAGGGGATAAAGGGTCTCCCTGTCTCACACCTCTGCTACACTTGATGAAACCCATTGTTTGGCCATTTACAATAAAAGAGTGTCTTGCCGAATTGAGGATTATTGTAATCCAATTGGTGAATTGCCTATTGAATCCAAAAGCCCGCAGGGTGTTTATTAGGAACTCCCAATCCATGGTGTCAAAGTCCTTATTAATGTCAAGCTTTATGGCCATGTTTCCCCCAAATGACTTATGATCAAGCAAATTTATAGCTTCTGTTGCAAGGTAGATGCAATCCTGAATTTTTCTATCTTTGATGAAACCTCTTTACTGTTGGGAGACATTTCTTGGAGCAATTATGGCTAATCTGTCAGCTAGGACTTTTGTGATGATTTTGAATTGGAAATTAGTCAGGGCTATAGGTTGTAATCCTCAATTTTGTCAGCACCCTTGCACTTAGGAATTAGGATGACTGAATTGGAGTTCATGTTGGGAAGCAACCAACCATGATTAAAAAATTGGATGACATAATTGCAAACATCCTCTTCCACAATGTCCCAGAAATTTTGATAAAAGAAGCCACCAAAACCATCAGGCCCTGGAGCACCATCACCATTCATTGCAAAAACAGCAACCTTAATTTCATGCCTAGAGGGGATTGGAGTAAGCATTGAGTTATCCTCCTCAGAGACCAGGTTGGGGATTACTTGTTGAAATAAGTCATTTGGGGAAGTATTATTGGTAGAATAAAATAAATCAGTGTAGTATCTCAAAAAATGGCTGACTATGTCATCCTGATTGCTAAGAAGCCTATCACTCTCCTTTAACATGGAATGGAGTTTGTTGCTTGTCTAATTTTTGTGATCCTGTGAAAAAAGTTAGTGTTTCTGTCACTATTGATATGTCAGTTAAGCCTAGACTTTTCTTTCCATAAAATTTCTTCCACTTCCAAAGCATGTAATAGCTCAGATTGAGCCTGGTCCTCAAGGTCCATCAAATCCTGCTCAGAGCCAATTTCAACAATACTATGTTGTATGTTGTCCACATAGATCATAACATTTTTTACTCTTGTGTGAATATTACCAAATACATTAGTGTTCCAAACTCTAAGCTCTTTCTTTAGATGTTTCATCTTTTGAACAAGGATGAACATATGACAACCAAAGAAATATGTTCTCCAAGCCTCAGTTACAAGTCTTCTGCAATCTGAGTGATTCAGCCACATCTTGTGGAATTTGAAATGGGAGTGTCTATCAGAAAGAGAGA
The DNA here is from genome assembly GCF_001865875.1 of Lupinus angustifolius. Lineage (NCBI taxonomy): Eukaryota > Viridiplantae > Streptophyta > Magnoliopsida > Fabales > Fabaceae > Lupinus > Lupinus angustifolius. The sequence continues at coordinate 19,649,246 of NC_032013.1, read as the reverse complement.
TAGAGGAGCAAACTGGGAGAGGATGATGATCATAAGTACTTCTAGGGAGAGCACAACAGGATATCTGATCCCAATTGTTTAACCAATCTTCATTACAAATTGCTTTGTCAAGCCTCTTTTCAGTGAGAGCATGACCCCTCCTTCTATTTGACCAAGTAAAGAAAGATCATCTTGTTGGCAAATGCAAGAGGTTAGCATTGTCCAAGAAAGTTTTGAACTCCTCAGAAGGAAGTCTAGCGGGAAGCCTAGTACCTCTGCGTTCATTGGCACCAAGGACTACATTAAAGTCACCAATGCTACACCAAGGGCCAGGGTTAGCAAGCATGACCTCCTGGATTTCAGCCCAAAGGATTCTCCTATGAAGGTAACTATTGTGGGCATACACTACAAAAATGTTATAAATCTTATTGTTTTGAGTAATTGAGATGGAGATATGTTGAGTAAAAGTCATTAATATGGAGGGATCCAAGTGACTGGCACATAGGCCCCACAAAATTAGGAAGGTTATTGCCCCTGTTATTCACCACAAAAATTTTTAGTCTCAGCTCAGCCTAGAATCTAGAGTCCACCATCTCAGGTCTAATCATAGGCTCAGCAATGAAAGCTAAATCTGGATTATTAGATAAGCAAAGACTTTTGAACACTAACCTTGTTTTTAGGCTAGCAAACCCTCTATAGTTCCAGTAGAGGACCTTCATTGGTCATTATTGAGATAGCCACCCATCCGGGTATAATAAATCTTGTCGGTGTTGCCCCTCTTTTTGAGTTTTTTCTTTTGAGATTTGCTGAGGACAGATGTGAAAACCTCTTCTTCCCTCTCTTCAGTATCATCATCATCAGCCCAAAGTCTCTCCACAATTCTCAAATCTTGAGCAGCCACAGGGTTAGCTATGGTAGCAGTTTCTTTGACTACCAAATTACCATCATGTTCATGCAAAATATTAGGATTTTGAATAGAGCTATTATGTCTAAATTCATTCATAACCTCCTCCAAGGGTCTTCCTTTGTTTGGTTCGATCTCAGGAGTGAGCTCCACTCTTTCCAATCCTTCTATATTGATGTCATCCCTAGGATCTATCTCAAGGTTAATGACTAATTCATTATTTTCCATCTCTTTAGGAGTTGAATGCTTGTTTTCTACTTGCTCATAGGCTTGGGTACCTCCTCTGTGGCACTTTTCTTGGCCCTTCTCCTGCAATTTGTAGCCATATGCCCAATTGAGAGACAACCACTACAATAATCTGGCAAGTTTTCATACTCAATTGAGACAAAAAAGCAAAGCCCTCTTTTTCAACTAATATCTGATCTAGAAGGGAAGCTTTGAGGTTTAGCTCAACCAAAACTTTTGCAAAATGCCTGAAGGTACGATTGCTAGTGGCATCATCAAGGGGGTGGGGGTGCTTATTCCTCCCGCAATTGAAAAATTATTCTAAGGCACCAATATTCTTAGGGCAATCCATGAATCTTCACCCAACATTGAGCATGAGATAGATTTTGAAGATTGGGGTTGAAATTTGGAGACCATAGAAACATTCTTAGAAAACATGGTTTGAGACTCCATGAACCAATGGAACAAACACTTCGCATATCTTCCACCAAAGAAAAAGCAAAGTCATAGAAACATTTCCCTGATGATATCATGGTCCACTTTCCTATTGAGATCCACAATGGCATGAGTTTATATTTCAGATCTGAGTACTTGAGGGGTGTGTCACCTTTAGCCAGGATCAATCTATCATGAAGGTGAGTTTTGCATCTTTGCAGACCCGCCTGGTAATTTGCTTCAGGGATTTTGATAGCTATGGCGTCCCCCTTGATACAGGGTTGAAGGAGTTGTGAGATCGTGACATCACATAAATTCCTTAGAGCTTGAGCAAATGATTTGAGAGGATAAGTATTGTGTGGAGCTTGTGTCATGTGTGTAAAGTCTCGACCACCGAGAAAATTTCATGGGATGATCGATTCGACTGAGTTCATGTTCTCATATTCTTAGAGTTCCTAAATTCTTGGATTCAAACCCTAGGATAGGTTTTTTTCATTGGAATGAATTATAAGGAATGATAATTATGGATATCTTACATAATTATCATTCCTTATAATTAAAAAAATGTACATTATATATTCAATTACTAAAGTAAAGCTACATCACCAATTCCTATACTAAAGTAAAGCTACATCACCAATTCCGATCTTTATATATCATATTTCATCATCATCACCTTCTTCACATTCATTATTCTGATAGATTTTTCAATAGCCGAGTCTTTTTCTAACTATGTTACATATAAAATCAACCGTCCAAATTTCTTTCTTCACCTACCCTTTGGAACATGGAAGTTTATCACAACTTAATATGAAGCTCTCAGTTACTATATATTGTTTGCATTTATTTATACTTTCTTCACATTTCTTATATTTACATTCATCACAATTTTTTCATGTTTAATTTTTCATAGATAAAATTGTCACAAGCTGAAGAATTCAGAGGAAATACTTTTTTAACATTTTCTCTCCTATAGAACTCATTTAATATTTTGTCTCAAATTAATATTTTGTCTACCTTTCTTTATCGCAACTTCTCTATCTACTATCTATATGACTTGAATTAGCTAGTAATTTTACAATATCGTATAATTTTAACATGTAATGATAAAAGGTTCATTTTGTTCATCAAATATTTTTATTCATCCTATAGATGGTTTTATTATGTTGACTCTCGTTTTCAACCTTCTCACTCCATTTCTTTTAGCATTTTCATTTTTTTAACTTTCTTCAAATTCTCCCTTTAATACGTTAAAGTGCATTCATCTATTCCTTACATTATAACATTATTGATACAAGCCGTATATTATTGAAGAAAGTAATGAGATAGATACACAATATTTGATCAATAAAAGTAATAAGTTATTGTTCAAATTAGTAACTATCTTGTCAAACCAACTTTGTAACGTTACACAATGACAAATTCTTAACATAACTGTCCCACAAAAATTGGTAACTACTTCTACATTTTTTTATATAATTGTGTAACCACTAATACAAATTCTTAATAGCATACATCACATAATTGTCATTCCTCGAGATTCAAATGAATGTACATTATATACTCAAATAGTAATTAAATGTATATCACCAATTCTCACCTTTTAATATCAAATTTCATCATCATCACCTTCTTCACATTCACCATTATGATTTTTCTATAACAAAATCTTCTTCTAACTTTATCCTACATATAAAATCATGCCAAAATTATTTTCTTCACCTAGCCTTTGGAAGAAGTAGGTTTATGCAACATCTTATTATGAAAAAGATCTTAATTACCATACATTGTTTGCATCTATTTCTTATAATTTTTATCTTCTTCATCATTCTTATATTTATAATTTTATACTTATATATGTTAAATCAATTTTAATTTCTCCATTTCTACATATTTTGTTTACATTCTTCACATTCATGATTAATTTTTCAGAGCTAAAATTTTCACAAACTAAAGAACTCTCAGAGGTAAGACTTTTTTTTAACATCTTTTCTCCCTTCAAACTCATTTTACTTTTTGTCATAAATTATCTTTTTTTCTACATTCCTCAAACATTCGTCTCTACTATCTATGTATAAATTATATAGAATGATGATTTTATATTACTAGACATAATATAATTTAAACATGTAATGGCTAAAAGGATAATTTTGTCCATTCAATGCATTTATTCATTACTACTATACATATGGCTTTATTATGATGACTCCCATTTTCGACCTTCTCAGTCCATTCCTTTTAGCATTTTCATTTTTTTAAATTTCTTCAATTTTTCACTTTATTATGCTGGAGTGTAGTCATCCAGTCCTTATGTTTTTCACTTGATACAAGTTTATGTTATTCATGAAAGTAATGAGCTTGACACATATTATTTTATCAATGAAAGTAATAAGTCATTGTATTAGGTTGTGGATTGGGGTCAAGTTCCATATTCAAAGAGATTGTGGTGAGTTTTTCAGTATGTTCACTCATCAGTGTAGAATTAAAAAGAGAAAATAAATTGTTTTCAGTATGTTCCATGGATTGGTTTGCTATTGTTTGGTCTCTCTGGATGGTTCTGGTTTTCTTCTTCGGTCAGGAAAATAAATTGTATATTTGCTAATTGGTGTGTCAACCCTTAGAATTTTATCATTCAATCCTCTTAACTATTATTTTGTCTTTTTATTTTGGGTTAGCACCCCTTATATTATCTTAATATATCATTTCGTTTTGGCTTTTTCAAAAAAAAAAAGTCAATTATATTAGGTAACTATCTTTGTAATGTTACACAATTATAAATTTTTAATGTAACTATATCATAAAAAAAAATTAACTTATGCAGTTTTAGTGACGATTGTGTAACAACTAATACAAATACAAATTTTTAGTAGCATATGTTTCATAATTATCATTCCTTAGAATTCAAATAGATGTACATTATATACTCAATTACTCAAGTAAACATACATCACCAATTCTCATCTTAATATATCAAATTTCATCATCATCACCTTCTTCACATTCACCATTTTGATTTTTCTAAGTCTATCTTACATATAAAATCAACTACCAAAATTCCTTTCTTCACCTAGCTTTTGGAACAAGAGCTTTCAAATACCCTAGATTGTTTGCATCTATTTCTTATATTTTATATCTTCTTCATCTTTCTTATATTTATAATTTTATATTTATGTATATGTTAAATCAATCTACTTTCTCCATTTTGATACATTTTCCCAGAATCTGCAGTCTATAGTTATGATTTTTTTACATTTTTCACAACATTTTCATATTTAATGTTTTAGATGTAAATTTCTGACGAACTGAAGAACTTTCATGGGTGAAATTTTTCTAACATTTTTCTCTTCATTTAGACTCATTTTAATTTTTGTCACAAATTATTAACATTTTATCTACTTTCCTCAAACCATTATCCACTATCATATATAAATTAAATAGACTGATGATAGTATATTAATAGACATCATATAATTTGGACATGTAATGATTAAAAGGTTAATTTTATTTATTCATTCCGATTATTCATTACTATAGATAGCTTTATTATGTTGACTCCCTTTTTCGACCTTCTCACTCCATTCCTCTTAGCATTTTATGTTAGCTTTCTTCAATTTTTCACTTTATTATGTTGAAGTTCAGTCATCCATTTCTTATATTATAGCGTTATTTATACTAATTGTACGTTATTGGTGAAAGTAATGAGCTTGATACACATTATTGATCAATGAAAGCAATAAGTCATTGTGCAGATTAAGTAACTATCGTACCAAACCAACTTTGTAGCGTTACACAATTACAAATTCTTAACATAACCAAGTGATAAAAAATTGTTAACTTATGCAGTTTTATCGACAATTGTAAAATGACTGATACAAATACAAATTCCTAACATACGTCACAAAATTATCATTCCTAAGGAAACATACATCACCAATTTTCATCTCTATATATCAAATTTCATCACCTTCTTCATATTTATTATTCTGATTTTTCTATAACCAAGACCTTTTCTAACTCTATGCTACATATAAAATCTACCATCCTAATTCATTCACCTAGCCTTTGGAACAAGTAAGTTTATGCAATATCCACTACGTCAAAGTTGTTGTTCAACAATACTTATTTTAGATGTATAACAGCGCTTTCGGGTGCTTTCTTTTTACCATAGTAGTATATGGGCATCATTAACAGTGTTTCACATACGTTGTTGTATTGATTATATACCACTGCGCAACAACAAAAAGCATTGTCATATAGTACATCAATACAACAATACATCGTCCACAACGCGTTGTCATATAGTCTTACATAAATATCACATTTTATAGGTCTTATTAACAACACTTATGGTTGTACTATTGAAGTTCATATATTTAACAGCACAATAATAGACAAGCATTGTTATATTATTCATAAATTTTCTCAAACAACGCCTTAATACAACAGCGCATCACACGCATGGCATTGCTGCATTAATAATTACAACAACATTTTCTATAAAAAGTGTTGTTATAATTATCCTTTACAACAGCGCATGTTAGGGCTTCCCCTAGAATTTGTTGTTGATTTTTATAAATTAATACATGCATATACATTTATTAACAGGATAGACATTCTCAACAGCACAGACATTTATACATTTTAAACAACACAGACATATTAATACAAGTCAGAAGTTTGTTTTATTAAACATTAATACAAATAATGAATATCATGTCAATAATGTTTTGACATAGTACAAAATTACAAATAAAAAAATTACGCAAATTACAAAGAAACGATATTATACAAATTACAAAATAATCAAAATTAAGCTATAATTATACAAAGACTACTTGCATCTACTTTTTCCTTTTCTTTGATTGTTTTTATCTTGTAGGGTCATCCTTGTTTGGAGGAGCCTATTGATTTATCCAATGCCCTTCATCGTGATCATCTCTTGTATATAAATTATCATCTGTAGTTGGTCTGCTCTCACGCGACTGATATGTCCCAAAAAAGGATCATCAATATCTTCATATTCTTGGTCATCAATATTATTGACGATTATTTTGTTAGTTCAAAGAATAATGCACCATTTCATATCAGCTGGGTCACTAACATAGACTACTTGTTGAGCTTGTGATGCTAGAATAAATGGCTCATCAACTCGGAAGTCATTGTTGTTATCAACTAACATTCAATAAAAAATCGGCATCCGAAACATTGTGTAATCCAATTCCCATATGTGTTCAATCACTCCAAAGTATGACATGCTCACATATATTGGGTTTCTATCTTTTGCACTTGACATGTGTAAAGTTCGAGCAATAAGAGTCACACCACTAATTTGCATTTTACTTTGATCGTCTTATTTTTTCGTATAAAATGTGAACCTATTAATTAGGTAACCAGTGTAGGATAAGACATGAAGGCTTGGACCATTGGCTAACCATTTCAATCTTTCGGAAACGGAATGTGCATTTATATTCAACTCCTCATCAACGTGATTTTTTAGCAACTTTATGAAACACCGATTATGCTCTTTGGAAATCCAATTTTCATTCTTACTTGGGTAACACTTCCTTAGCATCTCCTTGTGTGTTTCAACATATGGCTCAACCTCGTTGGCATTATGTAAAACATATAAGTGCACATGCTCCAATTCGGTTCTTGTTATAGTCAATATTTCATTCCAGTAATACATCACCAAATGTTTTTTTGCATATCGAGGCTTTGAAATGCCCATGAAATCACCATTAGTAAGGTATCCTGTACAAAAATCAAGAGCTTCTTCAACAACATATCGCTCGACAATACAACCCTCTAGTCTTGATCGGTTCTTCATATACCCTTTTATTGTCTTCATATAACACTCAAAGGGGTACATCCATCTCATATAGGAAGGGTCACATAGTTGTATCTCTCGAACAAGATGAATACTTAGATGAACCATTATGTCAAAAAAGAATGTGAGAAATACATTTCAAGCTCACACAAAGTCAAAATAATATGTCTTTGCAATGTAGGTAATTTCTCAGGGTCAATCACAAATTTCCTTGAAGAAGAAGAATAACCTAGTTATGGTTCCTCGAACTTTTTTAGGTAGATCTGACTGTATTCCAATAGGCAATAAATGGTCCATAAGTACATGACAATCATGAGACTTAAGACCTTTTAACTTGAGGTCTTCCATTGATACGAGGTTCTGAATGTTGGAAGAGTACCCTTCTGGAACTTTAACATTATGAATAAATTTAGAAAATTCCATTTTCTGCTTCCTCGACAAAGTATAAGTTGTTGGAGGTAGAAATGTACATTTTCCCCCGGCCCCAATTCCTTTCTTATTCTCATACTAACCATGTCCAACCTTGAATTCAAGCCATCTTTGGTCTTACTAGGGACATTGAGTAAGGTACCAAGGAGACTTTCAAACATTCCAAACACATTTTTTCAATATGCAAAACATCGAGGAAATGTCTTACATATAATGAACTTCAATATGAAAATTTGAAGAAGATTGACCTTTTCTTCCACCTACTTGTGACAATTTCTTTTGCAAAAGGTTTACCAAAGTTAGTATTCAAATCCTTTATCTTTTGAAATAATTGGTCACATGTCAACCGCAAAGGAGCGTGATCTTCTTCATTATTTCCATCAAATGCTTTTCTTCATCGTCGATAGTCATGATGTGAAGGCAAAAATCTACGATAGCTAAGGAAGACATTCTTCTTATAATGTTCCAACCTCATTGAATGAGTATTGTCTTCACATACAGGGCATGCAAAATGTCATTTCGTACTATATCGAGACAGATTACCATATGCAGGAAAATCACTGATTGTACCGAACAAAAAAGCCCTCAAGTTGAAGCTTTCTTCCCTATACGCATCATATACATTTATGCATGTCTCCCACATTTGCTTCAAGTCTTCAATTAATGGAGCCGAATATATGTCTATGTCATTTCCTGGTTGTTTAGGTCCAAAAATTAACATAGATAACATCACATATTTGCGCTTCATGCATAGAGAATGAGGTATGTTGTATATCACCAACATCACTGGCCATGTAATGTGGGAGAAACTTTGAAAACTATGTGGGTTAATTCCATCCATTGACAATACAAGAGGTAGATTTATTGATTCTTGACCAAAATTAGGATAGTCGTGATCAATTTTTCTCCATTGAGGAGAATCTGCAGGATGTCGAAGCTTGCCATCTTTAATCCTTTCTTCATCATGCCATGTCAACTTCTTTGCATCTTTGGCATTGCTAAACATACACTTGAAACTTGCTTTAATGGGAAAATACCATACAACCTTTTTAGGAATTGAGTCTTCCTTCTTATATCATGATACATTACATTTACGACAAAACTTTGACGAAGCATACTCATTAAAAAATAAGATGCAATCATTTTCATAAGCATGTATCCTAGTGTAGTCCATGCCTATGGAGCGTAACATTTGTTTTGTGTCATAGGTTCGATAAGGGAGCACATTATCTTCTAGCAGTATATCCTTTAGAAGTGCAAGCAAGTTGGTGAAAGTCTTATCAGTCCATCCATTAACAGATTTCAACTTTTACAACCTTGACACTGCTACCAATCTTGTGAATTTACTACAACCATCATATAATGGTTTCTCAGCATGACTTATCAACTGCTGAAACATCTCAGGACAATCCTAAAGATCCTCTTCGACAACGTTTGCCAATTCCTCGAAACGATTGTCTTCATATGCATTTCTGTAGTTGTCTTTCATATGCATCTCATCGTCACAATCCATAACATCTCTCTTCTTACCATATCTTGTCCAACATGTGTAACTTTGATCAAAATCGTGACACATTAAATGAACTTTTAACTCATTTGGAGTAATTCAGTTTGAGTAACAACATCTTAAGCAAAGACATACATTTTTATTAGGGTTTTCAGTATTATCAATTGCAAACCTAACAAATGATTTCACTTCTTCTTCATACTCATTCGTCAAAAGAATGACACTCATCCATTTTCAATCCATTTTCTATTAAGCAAAAAAATATAATGAGCATAAATCCCTAAAGCTTGAATTTAAGCTCACCAAGTAGAGCAAATGCATTATTATGTAATTAAAAATGGGGGAACCCTAACTTATAATGTAAGCTAAATGAGTCGGAACTCGGAAACCCCAACTCAATACAAGCTAAATGAGTGAAATCACTTTCACTCACTCATTTATAAGGAAAATATTTATAATTCAATACAAGCTAAATATAATGTAATTAAAAAGACAAATAACTAAATGAAAAACTCACTTTTAATTCGGTGTTGAATACATGAGTGATGATTTTGAGGTTAAATAGGTGAAGGATTTTCGAAATTGGTGTTGAATGATTTTCGTGTAAAATGAGGAATGACTTTCGGTATTGAATGAGTGAATGATTTTAAGTATGAATGATTTTCGAGGTTGATTTTGAGAGTAAATGTGTTTTGCTGCTGAGTAAATGAGGGTTGGGATTGCTGATGAATGTGTGAGAATGCGGAAACATTTTAATTTCTTAGGGTCTGATAGTATCTTCAATAGCGCATAATCACGATGTTGTTGTTAATGATACACAATCAACAGCACATGGTGAAGATGATGTTGTTAATTCAAATATGCTCTTTCATGGTATTCCCTACATTACTTCATTTCTTGAATGTTAACTTCATATTCTGCCTAACAACAACACCAATGTAGCTTACCAATGTGTTGTCATCCTTCGAGTTTAATGGTTGGCCTTTAGAGTTCCATTGAACTTTTATCTTCACATCTTTACTTCTTGACTGAAAGACATTCTTCATGGAAGTCATTCCACGTGGAGTTCGTTCTTGAGCAATGATTTGTTTGTCTTGTGGAGTCAGTGTAGCTTCGTCACCACTATGAGAACCATGATCGCTACTTTGGGAAGCCACTGATGAAGTGTTTTGAGGTTTATGAGAGTATGAGGGTTTGCTGAGAGTATGAGGGTTTGTTGAGAGTATGAGGATTTATTTTCGATTAAGTTTGAGAGCGTAGAGAGAACGATTCATGTTTTAGATATTTAAACTGTATTACTAATTTAACAGTGTATGTTAACAGTAGCATTGTAGAATAGACATCTTCAACAGTGCATACTGAAAGTAGCGTTATTGTATGGACATCTTCAATAGCGCATGTTAAGGTTTGCGATGTCATTGTCTATTCAGTTGTTTACTACTTATTTTCATTAACAAATCTTCAACAGCACATGTTAAAAGTAGCATTGTTGTATTGGCATCTTTAACAGCGCATATTAAGGTTTGTGTTGTTGTTGTGTATTCACTTGTTAACTACTTATTTTCATTAACACATATTCTACGGCGCATGTTAAAAGTAGCATTGTTGTATTGACATCTTCAACTGCGTATATTACGGTTTACGTTGTTGTTGTGTATCCAGCTGTTTACCACTTATTTTCATTAACACATCTTCAACAATGTTATCGGTATGTTAGAATCTAATTGAATGTGTGAGAATGCGAAAATATTTTAATTTTTTAGGGTCTGATAGTATCTTTAACAGCGCATAATCACGACGTTGTTGTTAATGATACACAATCAACAGCACATAGTGAAGAAGGTGCTGTCAATAATACCTCATCAACAGCGCAACCTTAAAGAAACGTTTTAGAAGAACACCACATTCAAATACAAATATGGGGGTAGATGTACGTAAACAATGAGTTTTCCACAACGCAATCTTAAGGAAACGTTGTGGAAGATATAATAATTCTTTTACTAATTCTTTTTTTTTTAATGAAATTCAAATTAGTAAATACATTATATGACATTCGAATAATGACAATTAATTAAATATATAGAACAATTAATAATGACAATAAATAACATTCAAACAATTAATGGATTAAGCATTGTGTTAAGCGATTAAGTGTAGAGGAAATAGTTTTGTTGATCATATCGACAGTGCTTCTTACCGAATGCGTTGTTGTATAGCTAAAAAAGACTAAATGAGATATAAGTATTCAACAGCGCGTTTTGGTGAATGCGACGTTGAATGCAATGTAATCAACAACGTATTGTTAAAAAAAGTTGTTGTGTGGTTATAACGACAGCGCATTAAAAAACGCTGTCGAATATCATTATTTCTAACTCTACACAGTTACGCACACAACAGAAAATAACATGAATACATACAGAAACATAACATAACAACAAAATGAATATATGAACACAAGTGAATTTATATATTGAACATTAATTATATTATAATATTTACATTGAATTGAATTCTATAAGCTGCAATCTATGCTACATTAATTACATAGACCAAATCATATACATTACATTGAATTCCCTAAGCTACAATATGTGCAAAACTAATCTACTATACATTTAGCTATGATTTGTCAATATAAATAAGTACAAAGTTTGACCATTATTCTCTAATTTGATTGACTTTGTCATCTGTGTATGATTTGCCATCAATCTTGATTGCTTTAGTTGGTCATTGCTGAATGATCTCCTTCATGAATTTTAGCATGTAATAGACGCAATCTACCTGGTTTGTTTAGCAATGGGTCTACAATTAAAATGAAGTAAACATATAAGTATAACATTAGTTGGCTATTACACATATAATTGTTTGAGATGATTTATGCCAATATCTTTATACGAGTCCACCTGATTTTGGGATTTGGTATCTTGTTTCTAGCACAATTATAACTTCTGTAAACTCTCACCGCACTAAACAATAGAAAATGTACTTAATTACTAAACAAAAAATGAAAGTGAAAGTGTAACTAATAGTTTAAATGAGTAGTCCACTTACCTAGAAAACATCTCTTTCATAGTGTGGTAGTTGTTCATATCACCATGTGACAATGAGTCAAAGTAGTATATTTCTTCATTGACCCGATTGATAGCAACCAAAACCCAATGATACCTAACAAAACATATGTACATGGATAGAAAATGTTAAGCACAACAAACATATTAAAGAAAGAAATATAAAAGACAGTTGAAAATGCTCACCCGATATTAAAATGTGCAAGAAATAAATTTGTATCTTCTTTATGATGGAGGAGGTTATCTTTAAGGTGTGGTGATATGAACATCACATTTTCCTTATTTACCTTAATAAAATTTCCATACAAGTACCTAATACATATAGCACAAATGTTTGTTAATTATAACACATTGTCATGCAAAAGTGAGAAGTTAAGAAAACATAATTTACCTCATATATATGCATACAGTAGTTGCACATATACAATCATATTTATATACATCCCAGAATTCACTGATGCCAACATATTCATCATCCCCAAAGACTTCCTTGGGAATTGATATAATTATCATATCATCTCCCAACTTCTATACATGCTCCAACAGCTGAGTACAATAGTTGGTAGTCTTCTTGGAGCTCACATCCCCAGTAGATGGCTTTGAGCTCACATTCGCTTAGACTTTTGGGTACTACTAGGGGTGGAATGTACATTTTCCTAAAATATTCAATAAAAAATATATCAATTATAGATCAACATATATATAGTATGAGTGAGCATAAGGTGAAAAATCATACCTTAGGAGGAATTACTTGAACAAGGTCCACTGGCCAAGCCACAAAAGTGCCTATAGCCACTCCAACTATGAAGATATCCTCTTCGAGAGGAATTGGCAGCAATGCATTATCATCGATTGCAATGTCAATCGAGACCCTCACATGATGGCGTGGGATACGTGCATTATGCAGCATAGCATCGGCCGACTTGTGCACTTTCCCAACACTCACTACTCGGCTAGTTGGGGTATCCAAGAAACGTTCGCAAGAACTAATTCTCTGTACGTAAGTTAAAACATATAATTAGTTAACTACTAAATTAAAATAAGTTAAGGAAATTACCTCGGGAATGGGAATCAGAATGTGAATATTGTAAGGTGAAGATGTGTAACTCTCATTGACGGTTGAAGGAACAGTGTCAGCATTACTAGCTAGTCTTTGCCACTCAACTTCCTTCGCCTTCATTGATTGTTCAAATTCATTAAACTATTGCATGAGACCATCTAGTTGATTTTGAACCTGACTCGTTTGGGCTTTGGTTGCATGCTTTGGATGGGGTACAAATGTCCGCTGGCTAACCCCAAATCCTGCACCTCAGATACGGCTAGGGTAGATAGACAGTCCTAGTGTCTTGTCAAGTATTATGTGACTATCTAGGTTTGCCTCCTTTTCTTTTAGGGGAACCTGACAAATCAAGAAAAACATAATGTTAATTAATCATATTTTGATAAATAAAGTATGGAAATTAAGTATAATCAAAAAATGAGCACTTACAATACATCTTGCCGCTTCTTGAACTTCCTCATTATTGATGACACCATTCTTGTTCTTACAGTCGCCCACCCAAAGAACATCGAGTTCTACTCCATGTGGAGTCATAGGTGTATCGCTTTTGTTCTCCAACTAACAAAACATAACCAATAATAATGTAATTAGATATATATGCATACAAAACATAACCAATAATGTACTTACAAATTAACAATACTTATAAATTTTTTCCTCGATTCCTCTATACCCTGCTCGAGAAGCTCGGTATGGATATAAGGGCTTGGATGCCCTCTTGCGGTTTTCATTACTTAATTTCTGAAACAATAAACAACATTAATATCAACAATCATGTATATGTATATACAAAAGCATATATACAAAAGTCAATACAAAGAATATGATTTTACAAAGAAAAACTCGTCTTGTGTGCATAGGGTGACAAAAGTCTTCCAACCCTCTTCATCAACGATATTTGCATATTTAGTTGGAGGTTTTAGGTTGACATTGCCACCAACATCTCTGAGTAATTTTTTGGCATTAGTTTGCAATTTTCGGAGAGCCTTGCCAGTTGATTTAAGGATATAATCCTTATGCTCCTCACCAACATCAAAAGTTGACTAAAATAAAAACACATATACATTATATATTGCATGAAAACACATGCATATATGTACATTGGATGAAAACGTAACATATCTACGTAATTGCATGAAAACATAATACATATACGTACATTGCATGAAAACACAAAAACTGAAAAATAAACTTATTGTTATTTCATTCCAAATACACTCCTTCATGGTATTCCCTACATCACTCCATTTCTTGAATGTTAGCTTCAGATTCTGCCTAACAACAACACCAATGTAGCTTACAAATGTGTTGTCATCCTTTGAGTTTAATGGTTGGTAGGGGTGTAAGGGGTTCCGGTTTAAAACGCGAAACTGATGGAACCAAACCAAACCAAACCGCAAAATGTGGTTCGGTTCGGTTTCGCGGTTCGGTTCGGTTATTTTTTTAAGGAACCGTTTATGTTCGGTTCGGTTTATGGTTTTAGAAATTTAGGAACCGTTAGAACCGAACCGAACCACATATTAAAGAAATATATACTAGGATTAAGAAATAATATTTTATTATTGTTTAAATTCTTCAACCAATTTTCTAGCTTAAATTATCATAATTATCAATTTTTGTGTTACATATGTTACTAAATTGTTATTAAGTTAGTATTATATACGCTACTAGTTACTAAATTGTTTCCTAATGTCTTATGATTTGGAACTTATTTTTCAACTTTTGTGATATTGAGTTTGAAACCAATATATATCATATATTGTTATACATGTATTGTTACATGTGTTACTAATTATGAAATGTAAGGTTATAAATGTAACTATTATATTTTTTACTAATTGATATATGTTACTAATCATGAAATGTATTGTTATATATGATTCATAATTTTTTATAATAATAGTAGTAATGTTTATCCTTTTATGATTAACAATATCTCTTGTAATATATTTTGAATTTTCAATTGATGAATATTTTTTTTATAAAAATTAAATGTAAAAACTGTGGAACCGAACCGAACCATTCAAGAGCGGTTCGGTTCGGTTCAATTCTTATAGTTAAAGTTGCGGTTAATTGAGCGGAACCGAACCATATATTTTTTATCTTCGGTCACTAAAATGCACCAAAAACCGAACCGAATTTTTACACCCCTAATGGTTGGCCTTTAGAGTTCCGTTAAACTTTTATCTTCACATCTTTACTTCTTGACTGAATGACATTCTTCATGGAAGTCATTCCACGTGGATTTCATTTTTTAGCAACGATTTGTTTGTCTTGTAGAGTCGGTGTAGCTTCGTCACCACAATGAGAACCATGATCGCCACTTTGGGAAGCCATTGATGAAGTGTTTTGTGGTTTATGAGAGTATGAGGGTTTGCTGAGAGTATGAGGGTTTGCTGAGAGTATGAGGATTTCTTTTCGATTAAGTTTGAGAGCATAGAGGGAACGATTCATGTTTTAGATATTTAAACTATATTACCAATTTAACAGCGTATGTTAATAGTAGCATTGTTGAAAAGACATCTTCAACGGTGCATATTAAAAGTAACGCTATTGTATGGACATCTTCAACAGCGCACGTTAAGGTTTACGATGTCGTTATCTATCCAGTTGTTTACTACTTATTTTTATTAACACATATTCTACAACGCATGTTAAAAGTACCGTTGTTGTATTGACATCTTCAACTGTGCATATTAAGGTTTGCGTTGTTGTTGTGTATCCAGTTGTTTACCATTTATTTTCATTAACACATCTTCAACATCACTATCGGTATGTTAGAAACTAATTGACAGCGCTACATTAATTATGCATTGTTAAACTGAACTTATTTTCCAATTTAACAGTGTGTTCGTAGATATGCGTTGTTAAATTAACATTTTACATAACTGGAAAATATTTATACATTATGAATTAACGTTAATTAAGATAAAGTTGTCATGAAGTAGATTACTATATAATTTTGTTTACTAATATGAAACTAGAAAAATATTAAACATTACATTTTAATAATTTGTTTTTGTATTTATTAAAGTATTGTTAATTTGTTTATTGTGTTTAATTTATTAATAATGAACAGCAAAAGTATTAAATAAAATCATCGTTCAAATAATAAACAAAAAATAGAAAGTAGCATTCAAAATAAATGTTTCATTATTCATTCAGAGAGACAAAATACATTATAATGAACTAAATGATTTGATACATGCGAATATAATTAACCAAATGATTTGGAAGATGAAGAATACAATGAAAATGATTTCAATGAAAGAAATAATTTTTTCCTCGACTCCTTTATACAAATCTTCATCTCACGCAAATCTTGTATAATAGTCATTTTCCTATTGAAATTTAGGACCGTTTTGAAAATTGAAAGAGTTCGATGCATTAAATTCAATATTTTACAAATTAATATTGTCTGCAATTTTTCTTTGACTCCTCTACAAAAATCTTATATAACAGTTAATTGATTTCCTTTTAAAATTTGGGTCATTTTGCCATGAAGGAAATCAATGAACTTAATGAATTGCATATGAAGAAAAATAATTCATTGATCATTTTCCTTTCATTTCCGTTCAATTGAAAGAGATCAATGAACTAAATCTTCATTTCGCGCAAATCTTATATGACAGCCACCTTCCTGCTGAATTTTGGGTCATTTTGCAAAATCAAAATCTGTTAAAGACCTTCTTGACCTGCTTCTGAAACAGAAACACAATTTTATTTTTTCCTTGACTCCTCTATACAAATTTGGGTCTTTTTTCTCTTTTTCACTCTCTACAGTATTGCTCTTTTTTTTACTACTTTGTGTTTTCTTTCTCCTATCTTCATGAACATACTCTTATAGAAACACATACTCTTACCGATGAAATAGAACATTGAGTGAATCACAATATTTATAGATGAGTGAATCACAATACCATTAATATTTCGACAAACGAAGAAACACATAACGTACGACTCAGTCATTAATATTTCAACAACCAAGAAACGCATAATCACTCAATCATTAATATTTCAACAAATAAATAGACGCATATAACTGCCACCATTAATATCTCGGATGTTTAAAAAGTCATAAAACATCAGCATTGCATAATTAAGAAAGTACAGTTATTATGTCATCTTCAACAGTGTTTCCTTAATTATGCAATGTTGCATGTATTAACATCAACAGCGCTTTCTACCAAATGCGTTGTTAAACATAAAAAATTCAAGTCAGCGCTAACGCTACTAATGTTCAACAGCATTTTATCAAGAATGCGCTGTTGAAGTTACACAAATTAACAACGCCTATTTTATTATATCGTGTTGATGTTCTTCCGCCTCATTTTCAACAGCGTCGTTCAAAATTGCATTGTTGATTGACCGATGTTTATTACAATATCTAGCATAGCGATCAAAATATGAACCTCTCTATTACCCTATAATGTTAGCATCTATTTCTTATATTTTGTACCTTCATGGTCTTTCTTATTTTTATAATTTTATATTTATGTATATGCTAAATCAATTTTATTTTCTCCATTTCTATATATTTTTTCAGAATTTTTGGTCGACAGTTACACATTTTGTTTATATTCTTCACAATTTATTCATGTTTAATTTTTTATACGTAAATTTTTCACAAACTAAGGAACTCATAGATATGACTTTTCTAACATTATATTGTCTCTTCATACTCGTTTTACTTTTTGTCACAAATTAATATTTTATTTACATTCTTTACAACTTCTTTATCTACTATTTATATATAAATTGAATACACTTCAGATTTTACATTACTATACATCATATAATTTTGATGTGTAATGATTAAAATGTTAATTTTGTTCTTCTAATACTTTTATTCAATACTATAGTTGGCTTTATGTTGACTCCCTTCTTTAACCTTCTCACTCCATTCCTTTTAGAATTTTCATTTTTTTAACTTTCTTCAAATTTTCACTTTCTTATGTTAAAGTGCAATCATCTATTCCTTATATTATAATGTTATTGATAGAAATTGTACGTTATTGGTGAAATTAATAATGAACTTCATACACATTATTTGATAAATAAAAGTAATAAGTCATTATGCAACTTATTTAACTCTCATGTCAAACCAACTTTATAACGTTTAACGTAACTACATGATAAAAAAATTGTAAACATATATAGTTTTATTGATAATTGTATAATGACTAATATCTTACATAATTATCATATCTTACAATTCAAATAAATGTAAATTATATATTCAATTACTCAAGTAAACGTATATCACCAATTCTCATCTCTATATATTAAATTTCATCATCGTCATCTTCTTCACATACACTATTCTGATTTTTCTATATAAAGACATTTTCTAACTCTATCCTATATATAAAATCAACCACCAAAATTCTGTTATTCACCTGGCCTTTGGAATAAGTAAGTTTAACTCTTAGTTACCATTTGCATTTATTTCTTACTAGCGTGTTGACATCCATTGTTGTACATGTCAATCCGCTTTCTTATCATTTGTGATGTGTAGTATGTATATTATAAATGATAAATATAGTATTTTGTGTTAAATATTTATAAGTTGTAGTTAAATTTATCCGATTGATATAATGTTCAACTTTTTTAAATGCATTTTTAAAATAAGAAGATAATAAAGGTGAAGTAAGAAGATAACGTTATATGTTTTTTGGTAGAAATAATAAAATAAAGATGGCAAAATAGGAAACACAAATTACAACCATGGTAGGATGGTTATTTTGTGTTTTTCATTTATTAAGTAGTATAGATATTTTGTATCTTCTTCATATTTCTTATATATATTTATAATTTTATATTTATGTATATGCTAAATCATTCTTATTTATTCCATTTCTATATATTTTTCCAGAATTTACGGTCTATAGTTCTGAATTTTGTTTACATTCTTCAAAGTTGTCCATATTTTATTTTTCATAGGTAAATTTTACACAAACTGAAAAAACGAGTAAGACTTTTTTAATATTTTCTCTGTTTTCAGCCTCATTTTACTCTTTGTCACAAATTAACATTTTGTCTATATCTATATACATTAAATTGAGTCATGCTTTTACATTATTAACATCATATAACTGATATGTAATAATGATTAAAAGGTTAATTTGGTTCATCCAATACTTTTATTCATCACTATATATGGCTTTATTATGCTGACTCCCTTTTTAAACCTTCTCACTCCATTCCTTTTAGCATTTTCATTTTTTTAACTTTCGTCAATTTTTCACTTTATGCTAGAAGGCAATCATTCTTTCCTTATTTTTTTTTGGGTACAGTCATTCATTCCTTATATTATAATGTTATTGATACAATCAAATTGTACATTTTTGGTAAAAGTAATGAGCTTGATACACATTATTTGATC
Source organism: Lupinus angustifolius (assembly GCF_001865875.1). Taxonomy (NCBI): domain Eukaryota; kingdom Viridiplantae; phylum Streptophyta; class Magnoliopsida; order Fabales; family Fabaceae; genus Lupinus; species Lupinus angustifolius. The sequence continues at coordinate 19,629,427 of NC_032013.1, read as the reverse complement.
AATTAATGCAATAAGTCATTGTACAGATTACATAACTATCGTGTTAAACCAACTTTATAATATTATACAATTACAAAATTCTTAACGTAAGTATATGATAAAAAATATTAATGTATGCAGTTTTATAGAGCAATACAGAGTTTACAAGTAAATAATAGGCATTCATAGTCACTATGCTTTTAGGGTTAAAAAAAGATATTACGCTTAAGAGTAGGGGAAAATGATCAAGTACATGTGCGCTTTTCAAAGAACATTCATGCTTTATTTGATTGACCAGACAAAATAAGAAGAAAGAAAATGGTGGGAATGAAATAGGGAAGAAAGAGAAAGAGGGGAATAGATTTTTGTGATATTTGATATAAGATAATAATAAGAAAAATAAATAGAAATAAGTATTTTTTTCTCTTAGGTACACATTATTTGGTCAATTAATATAATAAGTGATTGTACAGATTACATACTATCGAGTTACACCATATTTATTATATTGTACAATTACAAAATCGTAATGTAAGTATATGATAAAAATATATTAATATATGCAGTTTTATGGAGCAATACAGAGTTTACAAGTAAATAATAGGCATTCATAATCACTATTCACGTATTAATTATGTTTTTAGGGTAAAAAAAGACATTGGGCTTAACAGTAAGGGCCGATGATCAAGCTCATGTGTGCTTTTTAAATAACATATAGGTGAGAAAAAGAAAAAAGAGAAATAGATGAGATTTTTGCGATATTTAGTATAAGAAAAGAATGAGAGAAAATGAATAGAAATAAGTATTTTCTTCTCTTTCTTTTTATTTGGTTGAATAGAAAATGAGAAGAGATATGATATTGTGGTTTAAATAATAAAAATGTCTCTAAAATAAAATAAAAATATAGAAAAAATGTTGTTTTTATTATCAGCTAAAAATAAATGTTATAATTTTAAATTATAAAATTTATTATGTATATTTTATTATAATTTCAATTAATATTTTTTATATCGAGAAGAGATTTATTTATATTAGTTGTATTTTAAATAAAAAAATTGAAGGACATTTTTGACTTCATGTAAAATTTGCATCCTCTCTCAACGTTCTTACCAATGTAGGAGATAAAGATTTTTTTGCGGACCCCTCTCCACTTTTTGATAATATATGAATTTTATATATTGTTAGTGCATTATTTATCATTCATGTTTTATCATCATTAAATTTTCACAAAAAATAATATAAATAAATAGTAAATAATGTAATAACTATATATATATATATATTCTTACATTCACAATATTTATATATTAAACTTTTTTAATTACTATCAATAATTATAACAATAATTATGAATTAAATAAAAAAAGATGTAATATTAAGTGATCAATTATTGTAGGATATTATTAACATATTACATAAAGTGGACAAACATCTATTATCCCAAAATTTAAATGATGTCTCAAACCATGTTCTAGACCAATGATATTAAAATAAAAATAGGAAAGTAATAACATCTATTTATTTTAATTGATATGATATATTTTCATTGGTCCAGGACATAGTTTGTGACACTATTTGGAACAACAGGTTCTAGTCCGAATAAGGTTTTTCTAATTTTGTAGGTGCACCCACTTTTTTTCTCTCCCTTCTTTCTCCCCTCTCAACCAAATGAGAGAAATTTCTCATTTTTTCTTCAACTTCTTTTTTCCTATTTTCTCTCTTTTCTAACTCTATTCTTCCAAACAAAGGGTTAGGGTTTTTAACAAACCACATCACGCATGACTTAGTCAGACTACTTGACAACCTATGATGATAAAAGTTATGTGATTCCCGATTCTGACAGCAAGTTAAAAGATTCAGTCGATTATGCACGATTCACCCAACAATTTTGGAAAAGAAAAAATTCCGCACACAATATGCATCAATTAATATGAAAATCGCTACAATTCTTGTAATTCTAAAGTCGTTGGTTTCAATACACTTGAGTGGGTCTTTTATATGACCATTGTGCAAGAATATGGGATACGCCTTTTCTTAGGAACAATCTCTTCAAGATTTACTAGGTGAGAATCTTGTGCATTAGACTGTCTTATATAAAAATGGTGATGATAACGTGTTAGAAAAATAAAAAGGAATGTAATATAGAAAAAGAAGAAAAATGACAGTATAAAAGAACGAAGTTTTCTATTTCATCATGATCTCAAGTACAAAGTGAGATTAATTATAAGCACAAAACCACAAAGTACTATACAAGATATTATTACAAATAAATGAAGTAAATATTATATAATTCATGGTGGCATAAGGTGGGATAACAATGGAGATGTTCTGGTTCGTGTCTCTATTTGTATACCAGACTAATAAAAATATATCATTAATATTATAACAATTTTTGTATTTTGTGGAGGTTTTTTGTAGAGGTTATTCAAACCTTCCTAAATAAATCAAGGGAGATAGACTAGAAAATTAACTAAATATTAGTGGATGTTTTTATTTAATTTATGGAGGTTTTTAACCTCCACTACATTTTCAATTTTGATAGTAAATGATTAATAGAAATCAAAACCCAAAATGGTCTTCAATAGAAAACTAAGGTTGTAAACCTAATTCCTAGACATTTCATCTCCATCATCACACTATTCTCCATACTCATTTCACCAACCACCTCTCTCTACTCTTCCCTTTCTCCTCCCGCTACCCCATTCTCCTCCTCCTCCGCCCCACTCCCCTCTCCCACCACTGAATGGCTCTCTACCCATGCCACCTACTACACTCCCGTCGACCCCATCCCCACCCTCGGTGGCGCGTGTGGCTATGCCGACCTCCTCAAACAAGGCTACAACATTACTTCTGTCAGCCTCAGCGAGACCCTCTTCCAACACGGCCAGATCTGCGGCGCGTGCTTTGAGCTGCGGTGTGCTAAGGACGAGGCCACTTTTGACCGACGGTGGTGCATTAATAAGTGCCAAAAATACCTAATTTTCATACACTTTTCATGGCACTTATCCTATGCAAATCATGCGAAACTAACTTAATTCAATACTTTTTAGATAAATTGTTACATTTTGATCGTATATTTTTTATCACCTTGTTTCCAAATCTTCGTGCATAGTTACTAGGAAAAATGAAGAAGAAGAAAATTAATCAAATATAAAAAATATAGTCCAGCAAGGAGGTGTCCATATAGGCCATTTTGATACATGCTTGAAGCTGCTCACTAAGCAATCTGGCGTGTACATTCAACCGCCCAGCTGACCTAACACCAACTTGGCTCGGTCAGGCACAAGATTTACACGGCCAGACTCAAGTCTGGCACAAGCCAACCTGGTGAAGCAGGCAGATCAGCGTACATCTTGGGACCGCCCAGCTGGAACCACACACCTAGCCAGTGCAGGACAAGCTGCTCAAGGAGGCAGCTCAACATGGCCACATAAGCAACCAGGCGGGCTGGACCCAGCAAGGGGTCAACTTGACTTAGCCAGAAGCTACCTTGACATCATGCATGACCTCATTTGACAAGGCCCCTGAGCACTTTTCAGAGTTTCCCACAATAGTCTGGTCAAGTAGCTCACAACTAGCTTTAGTGAGTCAACACCAAGCAGTAGACTAAGTTGCTTGGTCATGGACCAAACCCATGGTGAAGGGTTTAGTGCGCCTGACGTGGACAAACAGGTGAGGCAGGCGGTACCCTGGTTTGCCTATAAATAAGGCCCATTTCCATCCATTTAAAAATATCTCATACACTTGAAAATCACTCCATTTTTCATTCTTCTTCTTCACTTCTTCTCTCTAGACATTGTAGCCTCGGTTCTAAGCTTGTTCTAGGTAAGTTCTTGTAAATTTTACGTAGAATTCAAAAGGAGAAAGGAGATGGCAAATGTGATACAAAAATATAATTTTGTAATCTCATTTGGTTCCAAAAGCATCTCATACTTGAGAGATGGCTCAAGCTCCTAAACATTGATTTGGATTATGGTGTAATGTTATTTCTTCTCTTATTTTTTATTATCTTTTGAAATCAATACATGCAAGTTATTACTTTTTGGTTAAGTTTTGATTTTTTATGAAGTTCTTAACGTGGTTTTAGCTTGATCACCTAAAACTTAATTTAAAGATCCAAAAATGATTCTTTTTAAAATGTTGACAAGTAAACTAAAAAGTATAACCTATACCTTAGTTCACCTTCCACTTCAAACATCTATTTTAAGCAACTTATGTTCAAGGCTAAATGATGTTAATAGAGCCTGAAGTAGGGTGTGACAACCTACTCCGACGAGTGGCACTTAACTATCATTTACTGTATTTCATAAGGTTTGATAATCATCTTATCACTCTATGACACTAGAAGAAGGATTTAGAAATGATGTGTGGAATTAACCAAAAGTATAACACATAACTTGTTAATGTTTTTCAAAACCATTTGGAGTTTAGAAATAATTCTATATTTCAAACCAATTTTCTCCTCAAGAATTTGTAAATAGTTAGTTCTTTACTTTTTCATATTTCTTAGTTCATAAATCACAAAAACAATTTTATGTGTTATTTTATTACTTTTGATAAAATATACAAAGTATGAGTACATTTCTATTAGGCAATTCCTTGTGGTTTGACATAACCCTATACTATACTATAACTGAATCTTAAAAGAGATGCAAATGTAAAATAGTAAAGTGTTAACTTATAAATTTTATTTGTTGACAAGGAAAAGAAACCTTGAATCAAAGTGCAATTTAATTGGTAAATTGTATCTTTGTGAAAATAAAAAATACACAATCATAATGAGTGATCTAACTACTAACTTTTATTTTCTGTCATTTATTTTCCGCAACAAACATTTATTTTCTGTCATTTAAATTCTGCAACTAACTATTTATTGTTTTATTTATTTATTTTTTACCAACCTTCCATAAGGAAGTAGTTCGGTTAATAAAGGAAAATGAAAATAAATATCACTCATTATCACTTATGTTAATTTGGCTAAATTCATACTATTAAATCGATGTTGGAATTTATTCGAACAAAGCTGATATGGTATGAAGTTATTATTAATTCAATAAAACTAAGTTTTTGATCAAACAGAATATTCTTGAAACCATTATAGTGGCATTGGAATTTATTCCAACAAAGCCGAGATGGCGAGCAAAGAATAAACAAGTAAATAAATAAAAATCAGAAATTTGATTAAAAATAATAACATCGAGAAAAAAACGCTTTCAACATGCATCCCTGGCACCTCCGTCGTTGTTACTGGTACTAATTTGCGCGCTCCGAACTATGGACTTGACGCTAAGAGTGGTGGTGGAAAGTGTAATCAACGGAAGCAACACTTTGTGGTTCCCATTGAAACGTTTGAGAAGATTGCAATCTGGAATGCTGGTAACATGGAAATATATACAAGGGAGATGCTCAATAACTTCTTTAGTTCCAATTGGAATTTCAGATAGTGGTACTACCACTGTGAAGGTATAAGACTAGAATATTCCCCATGTTTTATACTCAGTGACTATCCCTTTTAATTTTATCTTTTTTCCTAAAGTTGCAATGTTTTTTTATGTCTTAGAATTTACATAGTTGCATTGGATTTTGGCACCTCTAAAGTGTACTTCGGAAATTTAGAGAATGAAGTGAATACATGTATTCTTCAGTTGTGTTGTTCTATGTTTGGAAGGTTGAAGATCTGCAAGTGGGGCTTACCGTAAATCTCAAGAATCAAGAAGGAACTCTTGAGTTGATTCTCTTAGATTATTGATGTAAAGTTGGAGATTTATCTATAAAGTTGATTGGTGGAGCAGCCTGACTTTACCAAGTTTAAGCAATGTTCTTATGCCATGGTTTATAAGGAACAATTGAAGTTACTTTTCCAATAAATATTTATGTTCTTTGCAGACTAGTAGATGTTTTTAAGGGAATATAGCATATACAGTTGAAGAGGTCATTTCTCATAAAATAAGAGAAGGGATAACCCAACTTGACACTTTACTTCAATCTCTTCCAAAGACAGTCTCATTAGATGAAACTATTGTCCTAAACGTTTCATTCGTCGGCAATTCTGTGCTGACTAATTCTTCATTCGTCGGCAATTCTGTGCTGACTAATTCTTCATTCGTATTGAGCACTGAATCATGTATATTTATCATATAGATTTTATTTATTTATGAGACTTCTTGCTCAAAAGGATTTATTATATGCATCATTCTTTGTAGGTTAAAGCTACTTGATTTCATTAATATAAGTATCTAGATTAATCTACAGATTTATTATTTATCATTTTCATAGCTTGTGTATCTTTATTTTAATTTACGTATGCAGGAAGAGGTGATTTTCAGAATTAATGTGGACAATAGTCATGAGGAATATGTTAGGGATCAATTGAATTTGGGATTGGTCTCATATGGCATTGATGTGCATTGTTTGACAGGACAAATTAAGCTACAACTTTGCAAGATGATTGCCTCAAGTTCCTCTTTTCTTGTACATATTTTTATATGCTTGTTTACTGAATCTATCTTATTGGAATCTCTTTTATTACATGATTATGTTGAATACTCAATAGTTATGCTTGTAAGGTCAGAGTTGGAATTGAATCTCTTTCAATTCTGTTATACTACCTTGGTTATTTATAATGAAATTTTATTATTGCTAAAAATATTTGTATTTAATATTGTATATATGAAGAAGATCTTGCTCCTGACGTTGACATGGTTTTGATGAAGACGTCACATAAATAAGAAAAGGAAGAATACTTATGAAGATAAAGCTTCAAGGAAATTAGAGTCTAAGTCTATAGATATTTCTATCATTATACTCTAAAAATACAATTAGTAGTAATGCTCAAAACGTATTTTAAAATGAAAATTGAAATTACAAGTATAAATGAAAACAATTTTCAAAATATTGTGTAACATGTTATTGGATCTAAGTAACAAGTTATTGTGACTCAGTAACAAGTTACCAGAACTAAGTAACAAGTAACATGAGTGAGAAATTAGTTATCCAACAAAAACTGAATAGGGTAATCGATTACTCCATTTGAGTAACCGATTACAGGGTTACAATATATTTGAGTAATCGATTACACACTAGGGTAATCAATTACTCAATTGAACAGAATGATTGGGTAATCAATTACATCCTTTGCGTAATCGATTACACTATGTGATAATCAATTACTCAGTTGGGCATAATGTTTGGGTAATCGATTACGTCGATGCTGTAATCGATTACTGACAGTTGTTACACCAGATTTTTCAGATTCAAACTACACAGCTTTTACCCCAAATGAAATAGTTTCATTCCAATCAAATCATATCCTTTCATAGAGGTGTTATGGATAATTGGAAAGCCTATTTAAAGGCATTGAGAATTTAAAAACACTAACTCACACACACAATCTAAATTTTCTGAAACACTTTTTATGAACTTGTTCTTACCTTTCAAATTAATTTTTTTGAAGTTACTTTAAGTGTAGTTTCAAAGACTTTCAAACCTTCTGAGCATTATTACTAGTGTATAAAGAGTTATCGGATTACAAGAGATCATAATGTTCAAATCTTGTAAAGGGAGTCCTTGCCATTGTTAAAGTTTTCTTCATTAAAATTGTTGAAGTACTTTCTTTCACAAGGGTGTGATAAGAAGAGGAATAAAGTCACTTGGAAAGGTTATTTTCCAAAGAGTGACATAGGTATTAGAGAGTGAGTAAGATACAAGGAAGTCTCGGTGTGAGAATTTATAATTACTACTCTTAATATTTAGTGAAGAAATCTTTTGTGCTACAAGAGTACTTGATGTAACATTCAATGGACAAGAAGGTGAACCAATATAAATATCTAAGTATTCTTTTCTCTTTTATCTCCTTAAATTTACTTGATATTTTTCTGCATAACTTTTATGCTGCTACTAACTCTGTAAATTGCAGATAAATCGATCATAGATTTAAGTCAACTAATTCACTCATCTTAGTTGTCATCTCATTCATATAGTATATTTAAATAATAACTACAAATTAATGAGATTAAATTATGAAATTAAATTGAGGTTGAAATCTTCTAGAAACATATAATAGTTATTTTTTAGCATGTCTCCATATATTATTTCAAGTAGTTGAGGTTGAAAATCTCCACAATTAAAATTCTCAAGTAGTGGAGGTTTAAAGCCTCCATGTAAACATTACAAATACCTCTTCAAAAAGTGGAGGTTAAACCATTACAAATATGTAGATATCACAGGTTTTCTAAAACCTCCACTAAACGCTTCTATATGTCATAACTGTGGAAGTTTTTGAAACATCTGCTAATTATATTATGGAGGTTAAAAACTTCTGTTAATCGCATAAAAAACCTCCACTATATACAAAATCTCTTGTATTGTAATTAAATAAAAAAATTATAAAAACAAAATTATATTATTTGGTATAAATTTGTTGGACAAAAATATGAAGAAAGAGGGTTTTATATGGGACATAGGATCTCTGTTTGTAGAAACGTTAGAGAATTCTTCAAATACATAATAGATAAAACCATTTACCCCTTAATTCTTGGTACAGTCAGTGGGAAGAAAAGAAACCTTTTTCCCTTCAAGATCATACTCCACTTGAAAGTCAATCTGTGCCACATTTCCAAGAATAGAAATTCCATCTTGAGTGTTAGGTAATACCGCCAGACAAATCAAGTTGTTGTAAGGAATAAACAGGTTCTTAGGGTTCAGTGGCACATTTGCACCCTTAAAATGAAAAATGAAGTTAGTGAAATTCATATTATTCACATAGCTAAAACAAAAGTTTAAAGGTTTTGGTGGATTTTGTATTGGCTCAACACCCATGACTTTCTTAACCAAGGTTACAAAACCATTGTAAAAACTTGGTTCAAGAAAAGTTAAAGTGGTGCCTGAATCAATGATTATGTTGCCATGAGTATGACCTATTTGCTCCACACACTCTTTTCCAACTGTGATACCTTTAAGGCAAAGATAGTAAAAGGTTGGTGAAGAAGATTTTATTATTAAGGGAGTGGACACAACCCCATTTCCTGATATAGTTGCATGGTTCCCAAATTTCAATTTACTATTGGTGGTTGAAGAGAAAGGAACAAGACAATATGAGAATTTGTGACCAATTTCATGCCCTAGTTGTGAAACTAGTGATAATGGTCCTGCTCCAAGACCAACTATTCCTGTGGCTTTGTGACCTATTCCAAAGGTTCCAATGTTGTTATGTCCACATCCAAATATAGACTTAGGAAATTTTACACCTTTTCTTCTGGTATTGGTATCAAACTTGATTGAATCAATAGCCAAATTTCCATTGGTGAATGAATTGTCGCCATATAAGTAAGTGTATTTGCACTCACCTGAATTTCCACATTCATGCCAATCCTCTTGGAGTCTTGTGCAATGTTTTGAGTGACATGGTATACTTCTGAATGTGGAAGATTTTCTTGGATTAAACAATGGGGTATTTTGCGGAAAACACTTAGTCTTTTTACATGGGGCACATTGTACCCAAGTAAGGTCACTTCCTGTGTCAGCAACAACAAGCCTTTCAACAGGAGGGGTACCAATATAGATTCTCATTAGGTACTCACCGTTGTCTAGAATTATAATAGATTCGGGTATTGGTTTGTGATTTTCATTCGTGAAAGAGAGTTGAACTCGATTAAATCGAGTAATGGAGCGCATTGCAGCACTCTTTATGAGTTGTGATGGGGTCATTGAAGAATTGTAGAAGGGTGACAATGGTGAGTCGCGATGAATAAGATCAATGATAAAACCGCTTAGATTTTCGTTGGCTTTAGCAAAGGATACAATAGAAGGTGAACATAGGGCAAAACAAAAGAAGAATACAAGAGAATTCATGTTTGAGGAAACACACAAGGAATAAACCAAGAACTATAGGTTGGATAAAAAGTACAAGAGAGAAATGGAAGAATGAAGAGAGCTTCAATTTATAGGTATTATATAAGTTTATGTTTGTCTGTTTTTCCAATGATTCAAGAAGTATAAATTAAATTTGAAATCATTAGATATGATAAATGGTTGAGATCATGATAACTTAATTGTTAAACCTATATCAATATTTAATTTAAATTCATGAACTATAGCTTGCACTTTTGAGAAGCCTCGCCCTTCTAAACAATAACTAATATTTCCAATATATTAAGTAAAATATTTAATGCAAAATAAACTTTTACATTTTTAATCATGATACTTTACAGGTCACTTAGTTTGTAATCCTTATTCTTGATATTTTTTGCCCTATTGAATACTCACCACTTTCACTAACTAACTTAAATCAAGTCCCATGACGTGTCATGACAAAATCCATACTTGTATTATTATAAGAATATAATATATGTATTTATTTATCATTTATTTTGTATTACTTTTTTTAAGAATCAATGGTGATAAAATATGAATTGTAATAATAAAATAATAGTATATAAAATTCATAAACTTTTAGTGCATATATTTTTTCTTCATATAATAATGTCATAGTTAAAAAACTCAACTCTTCACCATTTTAGTTGCTATCTTTTTTAGTTGTCAATGGTCACAATTTTGGCTGCCTCAAGCTCCCAAAGGCTCGCGTCTATTAAAATATTGGAATAATTAACTACATAACATCCGAATCTGCCTCCTCTTAGTTAGAATCAAAAAAAATTATACTCACTATTCTTTATCCTTGTCATTTATAAGAAGCAATTAGCTTATTAAAAATTCTAATAACATATGTTTAATGTAAATTAATTTATTATTTCTCGGCAAATGGAATAATTCATATCAAGTGTTGGTTTAATGGTGTAAGATTTACTAGATTCCCAGAAAAATCAAAAGGTCAATGGTTTGATTTCTATGAGCGAAACTTGTTGAGAGGAGTAATCACACATTCCAAAATAGATTAGTTCATTACTTAAAAATGTGAGAAAATATCTTTGATAATACCAAAAAAATCAAAAGAATGCATATAGAATACTCCTGTAATTGTATTTTTGTCCTATATAAAGATTCTCTATCATGTCATTTCTAGAAGGTTGCACGTCTTCTATTTTATAATTTGTGTCTTTTCATATGCCACTTGTATTGATTGGTTGTTGAAAAATATTTAAATTAAAAGTTTAATAATTAAGTGTTTTTCTAATCCATCATAACAAATGACACATGAAGTGTGACAACTTGAAGATATGATACCCACTTGCAATGCCCCCTTCCCTACTGACCTCTTAATTTATTTGACTCTTCAATCAAGTTTACAACAACAAACAATGACAAGAGTGGTCATTGATAACATCAAGGGGCATTTGGTAGAGATGGCCAAAAAAAAATGTACCTGCGGATAAAATCTATACGGGCACGGGTACATATCATAAATGGGTACCCGCAAGTTTTTAAAAATACTCGTACTATATATAAGTGGGTATGAGTATTGTGGTACCCGTGCCCATTATATATATGATTATTATATTATCTTTAATTAAAATAAAACGTACATTACCATAATCTTTGTTACACTCTGTACATCTTTTCTTTTTACTTTATTTATATTTTTTACATTGTTTACATTTTTTTATTGAATTTGATAGTAAAACACCCTACAAATATCATTACATGTGTAGAAACACAAATGTCTTGCAAAGAAATATATATTTTTTGTCAAGTAAATGGAACAGCAAAGCACACAAATAAAAAACTCCAATAAATTTAGAATTTTTGCCAAAAGTTCAATCAAATGTACAAAAATAATTAAATTTCATTTCATTTAAATATAATATAAGTAGAAAGTTAGAAATTCATTGATAACTTAGGAAACATGCGAGTACCCATTATATTTGTAGGTACTCAGAAATATCCACGAAAAACTTGCACACAGATATCATATAGATACATACATGTATGAATAATAGTATCATATTTCAAAACCGGTGGCAGATAGCTACCTTGTATTTCGCATCATTTTCCTTTAACCCCTATAGTTATAATTAGAGGGTTTCTTTATCATAAAAGGCCTGAGAATAGGAATTTTAAACTAAAATTTTATTTAAAAAAACGTGTTCCTGCATTCCTCCGTGGATTTTTTAAATCCATTAGTTCACATTGTCTAACTCTCTTTCTCGTTTTTCTTACGGGTTTTCCTAATGGGTAATGCAAACACACCATATGAAAAAAATGGTTTCAACTCAACAGCCCATTCCCTAGCCCAATTCAGCAGCTATCCCTTAAAAAATTTAATTATTAATTACGTATGAAGTATCCTACATCGTAAAACAGATGATCTGTTATTTGGAAATTTACTCAATTAGTGTAGTTTGACCAAATAACTATCGGAGTAAGTAACTTTTTTAGTAATTACTAAAGTAGTATATTTTTACGGAAATCGGCTACCACATAATTGTTTTACTTTTTCTTTTTCTCTTGGTCCTACCAAAATCGGCAACCCTGGTGGAGTTTTTTTTTAATATTTTCCTTCACAAATCGTCATGAGTTTCTCCTTGTTTTTTTAATATATATGTGTAAATCGGTAATGATGTTAGAGGTTTAGTTTTTTATTTTTTTCCTCCCTAGGAGAATCGACAATAGAGTAGGAGTTTTAGTTTTTTTGTTTTTTCTGTGCCCTAACATAACGATAATGTATGTGGAGTTTTACTAATCATTTATAAGAAATGAGTTTTACTTTTTATTTATTTTATTCTTGTGCCACTAACAAGAATCGGCTATCTTGGTTGAGTTTTATGTTTAAATTTTTAGTATAATTTTTGTTCATTACCAACCTATTACTATATCTTGCAACACTAATATTATTAAGAAAAAAATAATACAATATTAAAATTTTAATACGTTAAATCCGAAACAACTTTAATGACGTCTATGTGATGAAGTGTCACGTGGAGGTGATTTTCTCTTTCTTGGCGGTTGAACTCTTAATTATTGTTCATTCCGCTGCGAGATTCTTCCTCCACCATGTGTCGCCAACTGTAGCTCCTCATCATCTGAATCATCTTCATCAACATCCTCAACCACAACTTCGTCATCAGTATGTTGTATACCACAAATGTTTATAGACAGCATAGTAGGACAATAATATTGTTGAGAATCGTATGCATATAATGTGTACTTGAAGTAGTAGCAAACATTGATGGTAGTGGGATTTGAGAATTTGATGACAAATAATTATATGAATAATTATAATTTGCGAACCCATAATTTGCAAATGTATATTATTTATGTTTCTAGTATATGATAATGACGAATAGGAGGAGTTTCATCAATGTGGGTAGAGTATGCATTGCGGTATAGTTCAGCCAATGCTCCCATCATTTCACGACCATACGAGAAGACGTCACATAGAGAAAATTAGAAGTAAATAATATAATTAAAGAGAAAGTTTAATTTATAAAAAAAGTTACTATTCCATCAGAGTGTGCTTCATCTCTAGATATGTATCTTCTAGCCCTTTTTAAGTACCACTGCATATACTCAGAGTAGTGGTTCAAATGTAGGGTATTTGCGGGTAAACCATCGACCACATAGTTATCTCAATTATTCCATATTTGAATCCAGTAATAATGCTTATGTGGTCAGACACAATCAATTTTGCCACGTAAGTCAACTTTATGAAGTTTTTCACAATTCACTAGATCTTGTGGAATTGGTTGACCAAAACCAAATTTCCTTAGAACCCGATCAGTAGGGTCTCATTCCACAATTGCGAAACAGAATAGGAAAGGTAGTTGGTAATATGACATCCACCGAAACTGGTAAAATGTTACTAAAAAAGTTAATATAAAAAATATTCAAACATAAATATACAAACAGGATGAAAGTTTGACTTATTATTTCTACGTAAAACTATACAAACATAAATAATATACATTTGCACATAAAATATACAAATATAAATATACCTGATCAACGACATACGGTCAAATATTGCACGTATGATATTAATAACATATCTAGGGATGTAGGTGGTAATTAAATATTGTGACCACATATTATTAATTATTGTTAGTTAGTAAAAAAAATTGAATCAATTTTCTTAATTAAAAATTTACATATAATGATAAAATTAATATATACTTTTTCACCAATTGAAAATAAGGTGTTGTTGGGTCGTGTAGTCTTCCACTTATTTTCCTACCTTCGTGATATGCTTGAGTCCACTTTTATTTTGGAATCTGGTCCAACCATGCACCAACCCTCAGATATTTTTGCCGCAACAAATTCAACATTTGCTCAAACCGCGGTCGCATCAACTCATAACCTAGAAATTATATATAAAATTATATCAATCCATAACATAAAAATTATTTATAAATTTCAAATATAATTAATACATACTCATTTGTACGACTTTGTCTTTGAGATTAGAATCTTGGAATTCATTATTGAAGTTACTACCAAGATGACGAATACAATAAACTGACTCTTCACTAGACCATCCTATTACATCGCTTCGAAGTGCAGCTAATAAACATGCCCCCTATCTCATATGATACATAGGTTTGGTTGAGGGGTAACAAAACTCTTAACGTTGTAAAAGAACCACTCTCAAGCTTCTTTCGTCTCTCCTTCAACAATGACAAAAGCAACTGAAAATACTCGTCTATTTCCGTCTTGTGAACTCGCTATAAGTAATGTTCCAGTATATTTTCCAGTTAAAAATATTTCATCTGCTTGTATAATTGGTTTACAATTTTCAAACTCATCAATACATGGTTTGAAAGCCCAAAATATTCTATCTAGAATGAATCGATTAGGGTCTTCCATGCCATCTGAAATCTGGTGATGTGCTTGATATTTCACAATTGTATCGGGACAGAAATATTGTACAATATTCATCCAATGTGGTAACTCATTGTATGATCCTTCCTAGTCACCATAAATTTTTGTCAATGTCATTTGTTTTGTAGTCCACAGCTTTCTATATGTCACTGTATAACCAAAATGACTAACAACCTCCTTCCCTAGTGCCTTAACTGATATACTTGGATCTATAGATACCAAATTAACAACAAGGTCTGAAATGAATGATGAATTTAATTTGTTGTGATCTTGGGAAACCAACATAGATACACAACTGTGTGATCTATTAATTTTTTTAATCTCCCAAATGTCACGCTTAACGTTAAAAGAAGCGCGAATTCGCCACTCACATCCGACACCGAAGTGTCTACATTTCCCAACATATCTATCTAGTCTAGACTCATCAACAACATAATCAAATGAATTTTTAATATGAAATTCTCTAATAGCATTTATTGTGACTTCTTTATATTCAAATTGCATCTCAACAAATAAATCATTATTACTATTGTTCATTAAACTAGTTGTATGACCAAAATCACGACCACCTTCAGAATTTGTGTTACGAAAAAATGATGATGAAGTACTATATGTTATTCTACAAGATGAACCAACACCGAATTCGAGCTCCTCCTTATCACTACATATTTCAATGTCTTCTTCATCAAGAATATTAAAAAAATAGTCATATACATTTAACAAAGTTATAATATTAAAAAATAACAAGTAAATATATCGAAGTTAAAAAAATAGGATAAAATATAATAGCTCCGGTTGAGAATACTAACCTATAATCAAGTAAGAATATGGAAGATAATGAATAGCTCCAAACGAAAAATAGAACAATGCCTTTCATTTTCAAGGTTCAGCAAGAGAAAGAGTACTGCAACTCACTTTAGGAACAAGTTTGAGACGATATGTATTTAGGGTAAGAAGAGATAGTGTGGGATTTTAGAGAAGTAAAGAGCAATTTGACGATTTGTGAGATGGAAATTAAAATAAATAAAAAGTTAAAACTCCTATCCTATTGCCGATTTTTTAAGGAAGAAAAAAAAAATTAAGCCTACAAAAACAAAAACTCATTTCCTATAAACGAATCTCAAAGTAAAACTCTACCTACATTGTCGATTCTGCTAGGGCACGAAAAAAAATAAAAAAAAAATAAAAAGCGAAATCTTCCACACCATTGCCAATTTACACATATATATTAAAAAACCAAGGAGAAACTCCTTCTCCAATGACGATTTCTGAAGGAAAATATTAAAAAAATATAAACTCCACCAGGGTTGCCAATTTTGGTGGGACCAAGAGAAAAAGAAAAAGTAAAACGGCTATGTGGTAGCCGATTTCAATAAAAATACACTACTTTAGTAATTACCAAAAAAGTTACACTACTCCGATAATTATTTGGTCAAATCTATACCAATATGAATGAGTTTCCCAAATCACCATTAAACAAAGAAAGGAAGAAATGGAAGAACTGAACCTATCTGCCATCTAGCTAGCAACTAATCCACCACCACTTTCGTCCATGTAAAGCGGTCGTGGCTTTATCTCAGCCACTCTGGCATCCCTATGTTAGGCTATCTTCATCTGCATCTCTACTGTTTCCCTCTTCCCATGGTTGCTTATGATTTCCCTGAGTTGGGAACCCAACTCTCTTTTCTTTTTCCCTCTTATCTCTCTATTCTTTTTACCTTTTCAGTCTATTTTTTTCTATTACTTTCCTTAGCTAGTGTGGGTTTGCTTCTTGGAGACCAAATAACCTACCAATAATGTGTTAGTCTAGTAGTGTAAGGTCTCATTAGATTTGTATGATGATCAAAATATTAAAGATTCAATTCTTGTGAGAGATATTTGTTGGGAGGGGCAATCACGCACCCAAAATAGATGGATCAATTCCTTAGTCTGGATAGTATAAAAAAAACCAAATAACTTACGCTTAATCATAGTTATATATCGTATTGACTAGTTTACTCGGTGCTGGTTAAATCATATCTTATTGTATAAGTTAAAATAGGTTTATGCATAGGGGTGGCAATATGGGCTTGGCCCGTCGGGCCAGCCCGTTCGGATGGCTATTTTTAGCGGGCCGGGCTAAGGATTTTAGCCCAAAAACCCATATTCAGCCCGTTTTAGTAGCCCGTTTTTTAGACGGGCCAAGACGGGCCGGGCCGAGCTGGCCCGACGGGCCATTGTTAAAAAATAAAAAAACTAATGTGTGTGACACTGTGCTGTGCAAGGGACGTGTCAACTGGTTTCTTCTTTAGAATTTACAAGTTTTAAGCTAAGATGTTATGTTGTTATTGTAATATTGTAGACTTATGTTTGTGATTTTTTGTTTTAAAAGACATCTATCAAGTTTGTTGATTATTTTTTATCTAAAAGTTTTAATTATGTACATTTTTTAGGGAAAACGGGCCAGCCCGTCAGCCTGCCAGCCCTGCAAAATATGGGTCGGGCTGGCATTTTGAGCCCTTTTAACAATACGGGCGGGGCCGGGCCAGCCCTTATTTTGGCGGGCCAATGACGGGCTGGGCCGGGCCGGGCCGGGCCACATTGCCACCCCACATTGCCACCCCTATCCACTTATAAATTATGCATGAACTAATTTTATATCATGGCATAACACTTGTTAACATTATTACCTCATTTAAGAAATACAAAGTTATTCACGAAAATAGATATTAGTGATATTGTCACGCATGAAGTTTGCTAAGAATTTGAGGTAATAATATTCTAATGAGTTATAACAAATTCCTTTTGAGTTCAGCAATCAAACATACAATAGTCGAAGTGGATAAAAAAATCATATAGCATGAATATTCAATTAAAAATGGTCATTGAAATGGAAAATCAATATTAAAACGGTACAGGTTTATTTTAACGTATGTTGTAGACTGTCTTAACATATATTTTTTTAACTTTTAAGTTTATTTTTAAAAAGTAAAAATTTCATGGGATATTACAATTTTTAATCATTATTATATTGCTTTTAGTATTATTGTTAAGAAATATAAAGGAGTGATGCAGTATCACTATGTTGGGTAAGTACAAAAATAAGCTCAACAGAGTCTTAGCTTGATACTTTAAACTAAGAAGTTCAAATTAAGATTTTCCACCAAATCTAGAACAATAACATAGAGTTATAGAAAAAATATTAAATCTCTCCACAATATTTTGTTAAGTTTCCATTGGGATTCCCTGAGTGTAAAATAATAGCCATTTGCGTTAATGCGATCATGCTATTCAGAGACAATCAAGAAATCAGTAAATAACATTAAAAAATATGTCTCAATTAAAAAGATATTGAATATTTAGTTGCTTCGTGCTGTTCATTCTTAAATCTGAAGTTATCATGGGAGAGGTGAGCATGGGTCGGGTTTGAATGAGTTAAGACTTGTCTTTATCCGACCCTAAATATTGGTTGAGTCATTTTTTTAAACCTGGACTCGATCCTAGACTCGAAGCTAACCCGACCCTAAATAGCGATCGAGTCAGCCTTTAAACCCGACCCGACTCTAGACCTGATTAAATATAGTGCATACTCATTTTAGATAAAGACTTCTCAATATTATTTATTATTATGAATATGTAGTTTGATATATAAAATGATATATGTATATATATATATATATTATTAATCATGTATATATTAGGAAAAATTAAAGAATAAATAATATTTTTGACCAAAAATGTATCATTACTCTATACACATTTGAGTAGAAATACCTACAAACATGATGAGCGAGTGACACTTGGACGGGACGGACCAGGTCATGCTCGATCCCTACCCGACCCTAAATATTAATTGGGTCTATTTTCTGAACCCGAACTCGGTCTAGATTCAATCAGACCCGACCCTATTGGACCCAATCATGATTGGGCCATGCTGGGTGAGCGGGTAGGCCGTTCCTGTTCACCCCTAATAGTAGCCTACTTGTCAGCTGTCGTATGAATAAAAAATATGAGAAAAAATATATTTTATCTTCCTAATTCATTTTCAGTTATTATTAATTTTAAATAAAAAAATTAATACAAATGAATTGGATGTAGTAATTTTATATAAATTTTTATTCTAATAGTATATAAATATTACACTAAAAATATATAGACATGGATTTTGTAAAAGGTTTTTATACTATTTTTATATAATTCATATTTAATTATCATTGATTTTTAATAAATATTTGATGATATATTAAAGGTGTACAAATTCTAAACTAATACCATATGGAGGATAAGTGCTTTATAAGTTTATATTATCCTAAGAGTGGACTATAAAGTATTAATACCATATGCACCATGATCTAATATCTTTTCATTTATTGATTTTTTTTTATATTATTCTAAATATTATTTCGAATCTTTTGATTTAGGACTATAACTAAATCCCAGTTTTGTGTGAATTAGAATTACAATACAACCTCTACTATACTTGCACCAAATCAATCTTAAGGATTATATAGTTTAGAAATCAAGTGCCCTATAATAGCACTAGTTACCATTTTTCTTAAAATATTCTACTAACTTTCAACCATCTTAAAACATTTTCATTTATTATTTTTTTACCATACTTATTATTTAATCTTAATTATAAATATATACATAATTAGATTATTTTTAAGTACACAGATTAAACTTCGAATAAAATCAAGTTGTATAAAATGTGTTTTTATTAGTATTTTTTTTTTCTTTTTGTAAAGGGGAGAGAGTAAACCTAGCAAGTTTTAGAAATAGAGGCTCATGATTTATGTTCCACATCTCTTCCAAACGAGTTGACTGACAATAAAACATGATTTAACTTGTAAATCAATTCATAGTTACAATGTTTAAAATAATAAATTTAAAAACTTATTATTTTATTGCTTTTAATCATAACATCTTACCACATGCCATGGAATTGATTAGAATTGAGTTATTATGATTTAGTATACTGTTTTTAATTACTAATCACTTTTAATTTCAATTAATCAAACCCGATTTAAAGATTTTTTCTCTACCTTCATAATCACTATTCATTATTAAAAAAGTTTAAGTATATGAGGTTTTTTATATGAATAAGGTAGGAGAGTTGGGTCACCGGTTCACCACATTCAAATATGATTTTTTTCTTACTCTCACTACATAATACACTAATTTATTCAAGAAGACTTATTCAACAAAAGCAAAAATTCTGTCAAATGCTGCCAGTTTAGTTTTTGGGAGAATAAAGAACTCAGAGCCATAAAATATACTCATAAAGTAACTCTAAAATATTATATTTATATTTTTTTTCATCTAAAATTCAGCTCACAATCTCTAAATGCAATACATGAAAATCTAGTATACATTTATGATCATGGATTAAGAAATCAGCTATTAGAATTATAGCGTCTCCATGATAAATATGTATAAGCATATTATTAAAATATGTATATGTATTAAAAATATATATTATTAAAATATGTATTTTGCCTTCTAAGACACACCCACACTTTAGAAAATTATGATTCCAAATCTTGAGCTCAATATATTGTGGAATACTAGACTCTCCTCCTTTTAAAGTATAACTCTCACAAAGTCTTTGGTTATTTTAACTGAAACTATTATTTTCACTCCAAATTATTTATCTTTATTAACCAATCATATCTTTACTTTTTATTTATAAGATAAAATTACTATTAGTCAAACTAATCCATCAAAATTAAACTAGTGTTGGTTCAAGTAATACATGTTTGATTCCCTTAAATAATATATTGGGTTCGAGTCTTATGGGTGGAAAAATATCCGCTGATAAATTTAGCCTCATATACTTTTGGTAGTAACAAAAAATTCATTAAAACCAAGAATAAACATTAAATGGGTACACATCTATTATCTTACAAATTGTATCATACACGTATCATCAACCGTTAATAATTAGATCAATAATTATTTATTAATTTTTTTAACTTAAAAAATATTTTTCAATAAATAGTAGACTAATAATAACATGGAATCACGGTGAAACAACAAATCTACCATCCCATTAAAGAGTCAATTAACCCTTGTTGCCATGGGTTACACATATCTTGTGGTACTCTTTTGTACCACCCTATGTGTTACCTCTGTTGTCATGAGTTACACATATGCTATAATACTTTTTTTTTTGTCAACTCATATAAGAGATGTAATTGTTCAAAAAATATTTAATAATTACAATTTTAATTTAAATATATTTTTTTTAACTGATGATACATAAATTGATATAAAAATGGACAGCAGATAGCTCCCTTGCATGGTAGTTATGAACTTTGTGATTTTTTCTCGGTTGACTAAAAATACAGAAATTTAAAAATGATTAAAACTATTTTGGGAACAATAGAAAACGGAAAGGACGGTGCATCTGGTAGAGAGAGAAGTGAAGCAGAACTTGATACACACTCTGTGTAAAACAAACGTTAATGTGTTATACCCATTTCACAGAGTAGAACAAATATACCAGGTTTCATTCTTAATGCTTTTTATTTGTGTAGAAAAATTGGTTTTTTCTGTTATCCCTTCATGTGCCATAGCTTCAGATTTTGAACTGAGAGCAATGGGTAAGATAAAGTTCGTTTCTTTTCTTCATTGGGTAGCTAGATTCATTTTCATATTCTTTATATTTTTGCTCTGCTTACGATTCTCTGTTTTTTTCTGGGTTTGTCTGCTTCATTGTGAAGTTTAGCTGTTTTAGTCGGAAGTGTAGAACCCTAGATTTGTAATTTTGGGTTTATGAGTCAAGATGGAATTGAAAGGATTCAGATTTTTTTTCTGGTGAAGTCTAGAATATGACCAAATTTGCAAAAATTGTTTTTATTTTCTCTGTTTTTTGTAATTGAGGTCTCATATTTTGGGTTGGTAATGCTCTTTGTTTTGCTGCTACTTGCAACTGTGTTTGAGAATTGGATAATTTGCCCCTGAGGGTGATGTCTTGTTAAGTTTCTTTCTTTTATTATCATCAAAAGTTTAATTTTTTCGTGGAATTCAATATATTAAAAACTTCTGTGTGATTAGTTAAGAGCTCACAAGTTTCCATAATTGTATTTGCTGGGTTAGATATGCATAATTAATTTGAGAACCTTACTGAGACATTTGCAACATTGTATTATCTCAGTGAGTTATTGTCATTCTACTGATTCAAGCCATGGAAGGATAGTTAAAACTTTCAAAGTAGTTTATTGTATTAAATAGCGTTGCTCTACTGCTCCATATCCATCATTCACTTTCAAAGTTGTTTATTATATTACAAAAATTAAATTAGTTGTAGTTGTTCTGATGTAGTCTTGGAATCCTCAAAGGTCCAAGCTGGTTGTGAAAGTAAGAGGTTCTTCTTGCCTTAATATAGGACATGGGTTCTGGAGAATTGCCGATATGGCAAATCCATCATTTTTGTCCCTAGGGTTTGTATGTGATGCTTTTAGGGTTAGCAAAAGCAGCTGACCTCTTATGTTGTGTGTCGTCCTTCCTTTAAAGCCTTCACCCCGAGCACGTATCCTACCTCTTCCTTCACTCAGTCTGCATGAGTTTGTTAGCAATGTGGGTCCATGATTTCCAGGCCGTTAGCACGACCCTCGTGATAGCCACGTTTGCTCCTTAGCCCTTCTGCAGGTTTCCCAAGGTCCCTCTCCTTTCGATCCTCCCCGAGGTTCTTTTAGTAAATAGTTTCGATGAGCAATTATTTACTTTGGGCCAGAGAACAGGTACTGTCTATGTGCGAGTTGGCCTCGGTTTTTATTTGGCCTCTACCTCATTCAGTATGGGTGAGTCAGGCCCATGCTGATAACCGAAGTCCCCCAGCATGATGTAGGGTGATGAAGAAGCTCGTAAGAACTGTCCCAAATTCCAGTAGGTCTCTATATTTAATCAGTGTGGGCCGGGTTGGGCCCATGATCATGACAATAGTTAAAGGTCCTTGCTGCATTTATTATAGGTCCTTTATAGTAGCGCTTTTTGTAGCTCGCCATTTATAGTTGTCTGCAGTGTTATTATATATATTATATATATTTTCCCTCAACGGTGACATTCTATTGCATGATAATTTGTTGCTCTTGATTCTGTTGTTTTGACAGGGCAATCACTTCACATTTAAGTTGCATTCGGAAAAGAGAAAAAAGTCATTTGGTCTTGAGACTTTCCAAGATTGCTATTGTTTCATCAAATTTCTGTAGGTGACTAAATTTGGCCAGTTACTAAAAGCTTAGAACCTTTTGACTCGAACCTTAAATTAATTATCTATAAATTTAAAAACGATGGTGTGATGGAAGTATCAAGATCCCAAAGAACACTCCCATTGAACAACATGGAATCTGGAAATAAAGAATTCCAGCCTGGACCACAGTCAGTAATGCAAGACCATCTGGATGTCATGCATGCTAGTAGAAGACCACCTGACTTCAGTACATCAGACGTTAAACCTGTACTTAATTACTCCATGAACACAGGTGAGGAATTTGCACTCGAATTTTTGAGAGATAGGGTCAATCTCAGGAATCCCGTATTTTCAAATGCCAGTGATTCCAATTATACAATGGGTTATATGGATCTGAAAGGTATTTTAGGCATTAGTCATCCAGGGTCTGAAAGTGGATCGGACATTTCTATGCTCTCAATGGTCGATAAATATCCAAAAGAGTATGATAGAATGAACACATCATTGCATGGAGACACAAGCAATTATGGGTCAATTCGACCAATACCAAAATCTTCATTGAATCTGGACAATAGACAATATGTGCATGGGTATGGCTCTTCGCGAGGTTATGATAGCTTGTCAACAATGATGAAGTTTCTTTGCAGCTTTGGTGGTAGAATATTACCACGGCCCTGTGATGGAAAGCTAAGGTATGTTGGAGGCCAAACACGTATTCTTCGTATAAGAAAGGACATATCTTGGCAGGAGCTCATGCAGAAAGCATTGTTGATCTATAATCAGACTCATGTAGTCAAGTATCAGCTTCCTGGAGAAGATCTTGATGCTTTGGTATCTGTGTCATCTGATGAGGATTTGCAGAATATGATGGAGGAATGCAATCATCTAGAAGATAGAGAAGGATCGCAAAAGCTTCGAATGTTTTTGTTCTCAATGAGTGATTTGGAGGATGCTCAGTTTGGTCTTGGTAGCATGGGTGATGATTCTGAAATACAGTATTTTGTTGCTGTTAATGGCATGGACTTGGGGTCAAGGAAAAACTCAACCATGTTCGGCGTTGGTTTTTCAGAAAATGATATACATGAGTTAGACGGGCAAAATATTGAGAGAGAGACTAGTAGAGTTGCTCTGGAATCTATAGGTGTTGGCAATGCTCCCTTGACTAGCAAATTTGACTCATTAATGAATACCCAGTCTGCAGAACCGGTGCTACCATCTTCTTCAAATTCTTATGAAACCTATCCACTATTTTATGGTGACCAAATGATGCGCCATGAGGAACCTAGTGGTCAATATCTTACGAATCATGGCCTTAACCCTTCTCATGGACCTGTTTTAGGAGAGATTCCTTATACAACGGCTCCTCATATACTAATTAATCAACAAGGGATTTTAAATGAGGGCCATCCAGGTGGTGGTTTAGAAATACAAAATTCAGAAATACCAGCAATGCTGGCTAAAAAGATGGGAGATAGTTCAATTCAACAAGGTGACCCTGGGAAAGCGGTATCCTCGGAAACTCCTGTGCAACTGTTTGATGGTTACTATAAAAATATTTTTCCTGAAGCATCAGCTGTAGTTACTGTGCCAGAGGGGCATTCAATACCTCCAACTAAAAATGACCGGCTTCAGGATTACGAAGAGGTTTTTTCCACATCTAGCAGTGCATTTAGTCCTTCTTATGTTGATTCCCAATCTAATGCCGTTGACTTGAGTTCTCTTCACCCTCCTCCTCTTCCTAAAAGAGTTTACTATTCAGAAAGAATTCCCAGGGAGCAAGTAGAGTTTCTGAATCGATCCTCTAAGTCAGATGATGCAAACCGTTCACAGATTCATGTTTCAGATTTACTTTCTGATGTCAACCTGCCGGATTCAGTCAGAGAATCTGGTGGCAACTTGCAAGATAGAAATATGTCTAATCTAGCCGAGGAATCAAGCATCACAGCCAAGCCCTTGCATGCAGATGGCTATGCCATTGACAATGGGGCTGTCGAAAATCAGATACACCCACTGTTGCCTGATGCAAGCAATCAGATGAAGTCAAAGCCTACTGAGTATTTGAATCCTGATCTGAAGCAGGTATTATCAAACAATGGAAGGAGTAAAGATGTCATAAATAAGGATAATGTTGTTAGTCTGGAAACTGAATTTTATAGTAAAGATAATCATTACAAACCCCTGCTTGATGAGTCGAAAGATGGCAAATCAGAGTATCCTGCTTTGCACCAAGTTCCCTCTGTTAAGCACCATGATGATCCAGCATCCAATCTTCCAGAGATTGATTGGGGTGATGCCGCTGTGATGGAATCTAATGATGATTATAGGGTGCAAGCGCTACCTGTTACTTTAAATGGAAACACAACTATGAAAGATGAATCTCAAGATTTTCCTTCAAATGTTGTTTCCAAACAAGCACAAGGTGACATTCTTATTGATATTAATGATCGGTTTCCGCGTCAATTGCTTAGTGATATATTCTCTAAAGCAATACTTGAAGAAGATCCCTCTAGTCTGCATCCATTAACCTCGGATGGAGTAGGCCTAAGTGTAAACATGGAAAATCATGAACCTAAACGATGGTCGTATTTTCAAAAATTGGCACAAGGGCTCGATAATGTGTCTCTTATTGACCAGGATCATCCTGGTTTATCACCTGCACTAAGAGAATTAGGAGATAATAGAACTCAACATGTCACACCTCTAACAACTGATGAAGAAAATCAGAAAGACTTACATGGAAGGAATGGGACTGAATCCAATGCTCTGAAGTCAAATTATGATCATTCGGAAGTGAAGGACACTGAAAGTATGCAGTTTGGTGCTATGATAGAAAACCTAAGAGCGCATGAGTCAGAATATGAGGTATGATTTTAATAACTCCTATATTTTAGAATCTTTATAAATATCATGATCTACTGACAAAGGTTCCTATCAATTTAACTTAGGATGGAAATTTTGAATCAAGAAACATTGGTCTACCTCCAGTTGATCCTTCTTTAGGAGAATTTGATATGAGTACCTTGCAGGTAAGATGGTCATTCTTGCATGTGCAATATTTTCCGCCTTTGTGCTATATGCTATGATATTTCTTTTAAATGAAAATTTGTTACTGGGTATCTAACTTCTGTAAATATATTGATGTTTCATGTATCAATGAATCTAATAAGCCTAGGTTTGAGATTGACATTTTTTGCGTCCTATTTTTAACTGTTTATTTAATAATTGAGGCTTGCTTGAAGTTATATTAGATAGGGATACTTACATTTTAGTGATGAACACGAGACAATGTTAGTTTATTCCGCCCACCTATTTTCATTTAGAGCACATCAATGCTGAAGATGTTGCTGCTACAAGAATATGAATCCCTCAATGCTCATTGTTCTAACTTCTAACTCTGCTTTACTCGTACGTTGGAAGAAATGTTACTCTAAAAATTTCTTTTGAGGCTTAACACTCCATGGACCATGTCTTTCTGTTCTCTCAATGGATGGGTAGATGTTAATTTCTTTTTTGAAAATGTTTTGAAGTTTCCTTACAAAAAACAAGATGAATAAGCATCAAATTTAACTGATAATAGGTTTAGAAATATTTTGCAATATGGTGCAAGTTTTGTTACATACAACCAAAAGGGGTGGATGAAATCTGGTCACTGGGTTAGTCAAATTACCTTTGGAAGTGGGTTCAGCTGTAGTATCACGATGAAAAAAAATTGTGATGTGAGCTAGACATTGATGATACATGAAGATTCATGCATTGCTCTCTATATTGCAGCATTAATCTGGTGTTTGTTTACATCGTTTTCAAGAGGAAATAGCTCTAAGTTTTCTTTACTTTATTGTAAAAGAACAAATATTGTTAGAGATTGTAATTAAGGCACATTTCTCTTTAAAAGAATTTCAAAAACATTTTTTCTTTAAATTAATGCCCTACAGTCTAAGGCAATCTTCTCCTTTCCTGAGTTGTTTTCTTAAATGGCTACTTGCTTGTTCTGAGACTTCAAAATCCTTGGCGATATCTTAACAATTTCAGAGCACTTGGAAGGAAAAGTATATTTGTGGAGAAATTTAGAAATCAATTGCTCTCTCTCTCTCTCTCTCAATCATTTATTTGAAATTAAAATAAGGGGTTTGCTTTATAGGACCAAAAATCAAAGAAATGGAAATTTGGGTTGTATATAGACAAACAGTGTATTCAAATACTTGTCAATTATCATTCTTTTGTTTTCACTCCTAACTGGTGCACCTTAAAAGTTACTTTTAACAAATTTTGTTCCCTGGAAATTAATTCTAAATAAAAATTGCTATAACATATGCTAGAAGATCTGTTTTTAACCGTTCTTTTCATCAAGTATGAGTAAAGGAACTGTGCAAGAGATTCCAGACAGATGTGATTATTAACTATCAGTGTAAATCCATGTATAATAATTTCATATTTCGATCTGAGGTAGCTGTGTGTACGTGTGTCTGCATGTGTGTTTGAATTTCAGCTAGTGGAGTTATGGACAACTCAATAAGTTCTTTGTTATGGTATGGTGTCTTGGATTTTTCCCTTCTCTCATTTTATTTGACCTTGTGATTGTAAGAAAACAGAAACCAGAATTTTACATTGTGATTGTGACATCTCGAGTTGGAGAAGAGGGAAGCTCCCTGTGTGCAATGTGAGCTGAAATGGGATAGTTATGATAATGTGGAGATGATGGATGTGTTGGGCCAGGCCCAAGTAGTGAATCCCTTGCATTAGAGGATCCATAGTGTCCTCCATTGCCATTATAGAAGTCAGCTGGATAGTCCGGATAAAAGTGGGCTGGGTATCTTGTTGGCCCATTAGTAGACTGAAAAGAGGAATAGTGCGAATGACGTGGCACGTAACTAGGTGCAACACGTGACATAGGTCCAGCTGGAGGTGTATATGTTAGTCCAAAATGTGGAGATGCATAATAGCAAAAGGGAACATCATGACCATGACGATTACAGTAAACACAAAATGTCGGTGAATATCCTCCACGGGAATAACGACCTCCACGGTGACGACCACCATTACACCCCGACGACCATGATGACCTCGAAAATTACTTGCATTTCCAAAACCATAGGACGTCGGATTAGGAGATTCAGCTTTTGGAGAATAGAAAACTGATGGAGTGATAGATGCTCGTGGTTGAGAAGAAACAGGAGTAGAAGACAATGGAGATTCAGATGCAATATTTACGGACAAAGCATCAGAAATAGTTTTGTGTTTATTCTTCTCTAACCTTGATTCAAATGTAAACAAAAATGATTCGAGGTTGTGAATAGAAGGCAAATCAATTTGACTTTCAATAGAAGTGATTACCGGTTGATATTCCTCATTTAAGCCAACCAGAATGTAATCAATGTGTTCAAAGGTAGAAATCGGAGTACCGATGAAGATCAAAGCATCAACAAGACTCTTGATTTTTGTGAAGTAATTGAAGATGGAGCTTGAGCCTTGAGATCTCAACTGCCTACTACGTGCTTTTGTTTGCGAATTATAGAACGAATCTAACTCCTCCCATAACTACCACGAGTGAACACAACCTACCACTCGTGGTTGAAGGCTTTCAGATAGAGAATTAAGGATCCATGAAAATACACATTGATCAAGTTCTTCCCATCGTAGGTATGCTGGATTGACGCGATTAATTAACCTATCATCATCGTTAAGAAAGCGATGTGGAATTTCCGTCCCTAGAACGAATCGATTAGCACGATTCGAGGTTAGCGTGGCTAACATGAAGTGTCTCCACACCAAATAGTTCTTCTCAGTGAGTTTCATGGATGGCGTCGGAAGAACGAGTGGAGAAGACACTGCATCAAGCGGCGAGGCGACGGAAGGAGAAATCGGAGAAGAGGATCGGAACGTCGTTGTGTTGTTGTTGGTTGCCATGGCGTGATACCATGTAAGAAAACAGAAACCAAAATGTAGAGAGAGAAGATAGAAGAGAGAAGAGAGAAGAAGAAGAAGAAGCCTTAGAGAGAGACGGTTACAAGATGATTTACTTTTATTGATGAAAACTAAATACAAATAGGAAGCAAAGTTGCTTTTATAGAAAAGTCTAGAGAGGGCAAAATGGTAAAGTGACTGTTAGAAACTAACTCAGTTACTTTACCTAACTACATTACAACAGTTTAATAACTAAACTAAAATGCATTACATGCATTATTCTATTAGTGATCAACTAGCTGTTTTTAACTCTTCACAAATGTTCAGAGGCTTCACATATTCATTCACTGTCTTGCTTGAACACTAGCTTGAAAATCTTCATGGCATTTTTTCATTTTTCTGATGCATTTTGTAGGTCATTATGAACGAAGATCTTGAAGAGCTGAGGGAACTTGGTTCTGGCACCTTTGGGACTGTGTATCATGGAAAATGGCGAGGAACAGATGTTGCTATTAAAAGAATAAAGAAAAGCTGCTTCACTGGTCGATCATCTGAGCAAGAGAGACTGGTAACTTATAATTTGATTTCTGTTGGATAGAATACACTTTTTTTTCCAGAAAGACAATATCCTACTTGATTTTTTGCCTTTTACCTTTTCCCATCAACTAACCTTTTGTAATGTGCTTCAACGATAGTGATGGATTTTTGAGGTATGTGAAATGGTAGTTGCTTCTTCTTTCAGACTCTAGAATTCTGGCGGGAAGCAGACATTCTGTCCAAGCTTCACCATCCAAACGTGGTGGCATTTTATGGTGTGGTGCAGAATGGACCAGGAGGAACAATGGCCACTGTTACAGAATTCATGGTCGATGGTTCTCTTAGGCACGTTTTACTTCGCAAGGATAGGTAATGCACCTAGAAAGAGCTTTTAAGTTTCTATTATTTAGTTTCTTTATTCAAACAATGTCCTATAAAGATCGGTGTTAATCTAAACCAAACTAGCGCAATGTTATTATATGATGAAGGCTTATGTTAAAACTGGTATTGAAATTAGAAAGAAATTAAGAAGAATACACACGAATTCAATGAATCACAAGGATTAGGAAACCCTAAATCCTGTACTTTATTTGAAATTGTGGAAGAACCACAAGTTTGAGATAGAGAGATCGAAAGAGAGAAAGAGAGAGGACAATTCCTCAACTGATTTCCAGAAATCAGTTACCAATTCACTTCTTACACAAAAACTACTCTCCTCTTCCCCATTCCCTCCTTTTATACACTTCCTATCCTAATTACTTTTCAAAAGTCAGTTAGTTCCCTCCTAAATGCCACGTGAGCGCCTCGTATACACTTTTGTAATAAGGGGTTTTGGTTTACTTTTTATTCTATCTATCTGTCTTATCCTATCAACTTATTGTTACCCTTTATTTGATGAAACAATTCCTCCCTCATATTAATGTTATTTAATTGTCTATTGATTTACTTTTATATCTCTGTAGCTGCTTAAGTCATGAGCGAAATGCCACTAAAAATTTATTGAGTCATAATTAGTGTACAGTGGTGAAACTCATGGATTTTGCTCTAAAGATCCTAGCATGATTTCTTATTGCAGGTATCTAGATCGTCGCAAGAGATTGATAATTGCAATGGACGCAGCTTTTGGAATGGAATATTTGCACTCAAAAAATATTGTGCATTTTGATTTAAAATGTGACAATTTGCTCGTGAACTTAAAAGATCCTTTACGGCCAATATGCAAGGTATTTATGCTGGGATATTTTTTCTTCAATTTTCTATAAATTTGAAATGTTCTGCACTTATGTAACTGCCTAGGAGACTAATGCATTTGCTTTCCCAGGTAGGTGATTTTGGCTTGTCGAAAATTAAACGAAATACCTTGGTTTCTGGTGGTGTGCGGGGGACTTTGCCTTGGATGGCACCGGAGCTGCTAAATGGTAGCAGCAACAAGGTCTCAGAGAAGGTAGAATTTTAAGTTGTCTCTAATGAAATGCTTTTTTCTACTATCACATGACGAATAACTAAATTTTAACCACGAGCTGAGTTGTTTTTCTTCACCTTTTTGTTGCTTTCCGTTTTCTGTTGGTGAAGTTTAATTTTGATTTGTAGGTTGATGTGTTCTCTTTTGGCATTGTATTGTGGGAGATTCTCACTGATGAGGAGCCATATGCCAATATGCACTATGGTGCAATCATAGGTTTGATCATTCACTGTGCTCTTTTCATTCTATTTCCAGTTTTCAACATCATTTTCTTGTTTTTACTATCTTCACAATTTTGAAAAAATGAACAAAATGAAAACAATGCCTCATTTTTGTAATCAACGATGAAAACTTAACTGAAAAATGAAAGAACCGAAAACAAACCAAACACCGTCTTCCCTTTAGGTTTTGTTTGTGAGTTGGGCTTGGGAAAATGTAAAGCTTCAGAGTCTCCACACAAGTGTATTTTATGGTTCCCAAACATTTCCCTTCCTAACATTATCCTCCAAAAACGACTTGTAAACATATCCTTATAATTAGGATTTTTAGACATTGGCATCTAGGTTTTATTTGTGTTAGGCTAAAGGATACATGATCCAAGTTTTGGGTACATGATTAAGAACAAGACAAGGGTATTTTGCAGCATTTGGTTCCATTGGTTGTTCAAGTTTGTAATTAGTCATTTATTTATCACACAAGTCCTAAGTTCTTCTATCTTCCCATGCAGGTGGCATTGTCAATAACACACTAAGGCCAACAATCCCAAGTTATTGTGATCAGGAATGGAGAACACTAATGGAGGAATGTTGGGCACCCAATCCTTCAGCTAGACCTTCCTTTACCGAGATCGCCAGTCGATTGCGTGTAATGTCCGCGGCAGCTCTACCAACCAAAACACAGGGCCACAAGGCATCTAAATGACTAATGACATAAACTAGTTATATTCATTCATTGAATGGTACTCCAAAGAACTATATTATACTTGAGTCTTTGCCATATTTATTGCTTTCCTTTTCTTTTGAGAATCCAAAACTAGACAATGCAAAATATTTGTTGCATGTTGAACTGCTTCAGTGGAAGTTCCAAATTGTCATTTTGGTTTCTGTTTGGCTAATTATACTTTCTTTTTGCCTTCATTCTTCTTTTCTTTATACATTTCAACTCTTGGAATTGGTAGCATCAGATTTTTTTGCTACAGATACATACTTTTGCTTAAATGGCCCAAGAGATTATGGTTATCAATTACTAAAGTCGTATGCATTTTCTTCCAAACTTTTCTTCAGAACAGTTTTCTTATTTAATTAAGACAATTTGTTCAACACCACGTCATTCCTCAATAATTCTATATCATCAATCATATACATAAATATCATCTTTCATGAGTAACCCTTAATAACTTTTTCATTGTTTAAATGCTTTCATGTAAAATATATTGTCATGCGAAACTGTGAATGCACGGATATCTCACTACTTCAGATAAAAAAAGAGCTCTAGAAAATTAATCCCTTTAGTGTTAATCCCAAGATAAAATCTAATCTAGACCTACAATCCTAGGTTATTCTGATTGCATATATACTGGCAATCCGCATGTACATATTTATGAGAGAAAATTGTATGCACTGATAATGTAAAGAGGTTTACATGTTATTTTATCATTCACACTCAGGCTAATTATTATTGACTTATCACAAAATGTAATGTAAATAAATGTTGAATAATGTATTTACTATATATATAAATTTTTAGACCAACCATAGATAGATATTACAATTTATATTTATTATGAACCCAAAAAAATGTTATAATGCATTTATATGGGGCAGCAATAGCTGATTATGTTGAATTTCTGGTCACTCCGCACCTGCTCTTCCAATTGCTGAAAGTAAATAAGTATCTTTATTTCTGCAATTTAACATTTGAGCTAACAATTATAATGTTATTTGCCCAGTAAATTTTGTACCGCTTCTTTTACTTGCTCGATTATCAACCAAAATTCATAAATAAGCCTTGCATTTTTCAATGTAATTTTATGTGGGAGAGAATCCACTTAAATTAAAAAATTACTCTACATTTTAGTCATTCATTTTACAAAAATCTAATGTTTTAAGTACACAAACTAATTCAAATCACATGAATCATTATATTTTCATAAAATGCATCGTCTCTTATTATATTAGTTTTATGTAAGAACTTTAACTCACTACTAACTCATGATTAAGAGAAAATAATCTAAAAAATACTTATTTTAAACTCTCATAATCTTTATCCTAAAAGTTCATGTGAGTAGAGTTTTGTAAAGGAAGTCAGAGAGAAGAGAGAGAGAGGAAGAGAGAAAAAGAGAGAGAAATGAAATTTTATTAAAATGAAACTTGAAACATTACACATGAGAGGCTAACTAAAGTAGTATACACTCTAACAACTAACTAACAACTTATTGTTAAGTATCATTCTCTAATAAGTTTTGAAGTGGGATGAAAAGAAGAGAAGACTTTAAAACCATTTCATAACTATATTACTCTGAAGTCTTCGATTTCTTCTATAAAGCATGATTACATTTCAATTCTCAAACTGACATTATACTAGAAGTTCATTCAACCTTTCTCTACGGTATCTCTGCCATTCATTCAACCTCAATTTCCATTCGTAAATTTCTTCCTCTTTATTCTTTTTCAATTGTCATTCTTTGCTTTCTTCCACTTCTGCATAGTTCTTATTTCTTGCTTTACAAGGAAACTCTATTTTAACCAACTGTGTTATATTTATTCCCTTTTCTCTTTCTTATCTTTCATTTTTGTTGTGATTTCATGATTTTTAATGTCTTTTTTTTCTTTCTTTTTTCAAAAAAGAAAATGCAAGAATACCTTTTTGAACACATTTCTTGCTATTTATCTATTTGCATGTTATTGTTTAATTAGTTTCTTACATGTGATGATTGTGTTATTATTTATCTAGCATGTAGTTGTGTAATTATTTTGTTGCATGGAACTGTGTTAAAACTAAGAAGTGATATCTTGGGAGAGAGAAAATAGCAAAAATTCTTTGATTTCAACTTTGAACTATTTTTTTATAAAACTGTAAAGGGAATGAATGGAAAGTTTAGGCTGATTTATCTTTTTCTTTGCTTTGGTAGAGGTAAAGTTTATGAATTTATGCCATATTCAGAAATTTAGTATTTTGATTTCAGTTTAGTTTTGGTGACTGGACGTGGAAAAAAAATAAAATCATATGCATATTTTCCAACCCTGCATGCATGATATGATGATAACTTGTAATATCTTAACAGCTGTTGGAGTTGTGTGTTCATTTTTTTTCATCAACATCACAAATGTGCAACACTGACCTGAAAACACAAGAATGACTTTTTATCTCCTTATGGGCAATTTTGTTAAATACAATTGGAATTACGCCTTTACTACTACTATTACTATGATTATTTTGCTCTCTTAGGTGTGAGTTTGACATATTGATAAGGTGGTTATTTAGTGACTATGAAGTCACAAGTTTAAATTCTGGAAACAGTATCTCCGTGTGTGAGGTAGGACTATGTACAATTTAGGCTAAGTAGCCTTACCCACATGCTTTGTTGAAGACAACATTCAGTCTAGTATTGTGTAGTATGCTTTCTAAGGTTCCAGCTCCTTGTGTATAAATTGGAATGTGAAGGCAACAACTTTTTTTATTAATTGCATTTTTTTGTGCTGTAAGAATGTCATGTTTTCCATCCTTTCTATGGCCTATGATCTGTTGTTCTTCATTGAGGAATAGAAAAATGCAAGTACATAACTGCTATTGGATTATCACAGTTTCTTAATAAGTTCTGATGTAGTTAACACTGAATCCATAATAACATTGAATTCATAAACATTTGATTTGATTCTCTAGATGATTGTTATAGCTTTGCTACATAATCCATTATTTTTTTTACCCTTTGTAGAATCCAGTTTATTGAAGTTTGGGATATTATATGATATTTATGAGGGTTTCTTTCTTTCCTTTTTAACTAGAACTGCAAGGAGAGGATAGCTAGAAGATAAAATCTAGTAGCAGTAACTGATCATGGATAAACCAGAGGATCCTCAAGAGCAGGAGCAAGATGTGACGGATGTTGCAGCATATGGTAGCCAAATGGCGTATTCTTCTAACTACCAGATTGATGCAAACCAACATCAACAGCAGCAACTTCACGCAACAGAGTATGCTCAACAGCAGCAGCAACATCACGCGACAGGTGTTGCAGCAGATGGTAGCCAAATGGTGTATTCTTCTAACTACCATACTTGTGCAACCCCTCACTATCTTGCATACCAGCAAGCGCAACTTTTTCACCATCAACAGCAGCAACTTCACGCGGCAGGTCTTGCAGCAGATGGTAGCCAAATGGCGTATTCTTCTAACTACCATACTGGTGCATCCCCTCACCATCTTGCATACCAGGAACGAAAACTTCAGCACCATCAACCAAAACATCAGCACCATCAACAGCAGCAACTTCAAACGTTCTGGGCAAGCCAAATGCAAGAAATTGAGCAAACATATGACTTCAAGAACCCCAGTTTCCCACTAGCCCGGATCAAAAGAATAATGAGGGCTGATGAAGACGTCCGGATGATTTCAGCAACAGCTCTAATCTTATTTTCGAAAGCTTGTGAGATGTTCACCACGGACTTGACTTTGCGATCTTGGGCCCACACCCTAGAGAACAAGAGGAAAATGCTACAAAGGAATGATATAGCAGCTGCTATTGCTAGAAAGGATGCTTTTGATTTCTTGGCTGATATTTTTGAAAGAGATGAGTCGAAAGAGGAAGGCCATGGAATAACAAAGGATACTCTTGGCCATGGAATAACAAAGGATACTCTTCCAATATTGGGTTCTCCAGCTGATCCACGGTATTATCATGGACCACCACAGTATCCTGTAGGACCTATAGGGATGAACATGGGAAATCCAATTGTTGATCAAGCTACAGAGATGATCATGAGAAATCCAGTTGTTGATCAAGCTACAGGGATGATGACGGGAAATCCAGTTGTTGATCAAGCTACAAGGACGATCATGAGAAATCAAGTTGTTGATCAAGCTACAGGGATGAACATGGGAAATCCAGTTTTTGATGAGGCTACAGGGATGAACATGGAAAATCCAGTTTTCGATCAAGCTACAGGGATGAACATAGGAAATCCAGTTTTTGATGAGGCTACAGGGATGAACATGGGAAATCCAGTTTTCGATCAAGCTACAAGGATGAACATAGGAAATCCAGTTTTTGATGAGGCTACAGGGATGAACATGGTAAATCCAGTTTTCGATCAAGCTACAGGGATGAACATGGGAAATCCAATTTTCGATCAAGCTACAGGGATGATCATGGGAAATCCAATTGTTGATCAAACTACACTATATTCTACTCCGCAGCATGGACTTCCCATGCCTTTCATGCCATGGCTGGATGCACAACCTCCGCAACAGCAACTACAACATCAAGAAGAAACTGATCCTTGATCATTATTCACAATTCAATTAGGTTGGTAAGTAGGGTGCATCTTTTGATTATTACAAATCAACTGAATACCTTTTAGTTAGCTGTAGTTTAGTCTGATGCATTGAGAAATCCCAAAGCGTTTTAGGTTCTTGTATTGTATTCATTTGTGACTGTATGAGCTCTTGCGTTATGGGATTGGTTGTGATTACTTTTCAGATATTGCATGGTAGTTAAATTTGTTTGCAGCTGCTTATGAAGATTGAAATGAAAAAGTTTGAACTGTTATGTTGGCACAGGTTGAATTTAGTATCCAATTCCATCATGGTAGTTGAGTTCATGCTCCTCTGCATAAGTGTGCCTAGGAGTCTTGATTCTTGAAAAGAGGTGGTTGTTCCTAGGTTGAGAATTTCGTAACTAAAATTGGCACAAATAAAGGGGCACTAAGAGAACCAACGTAGTTTAGCTTATATCTTATATTGCATACAAGGTTTTAAGTCTAGATTAGTGATTGCTACAAACCAATATGTGAATATTTTAAGAGTCATCTAAACCACAATTGTCTGAAATGTCAAGATTTTGAAGTAACTTAAATAACTATGTTAACCATTACTAATTAATTGTGTTGTTAAATAATTTTTTAATGTAATTAATATTTAGTCTTGAAATAATAAAATAAAATTTAACAAATAACCTTTGGGTGAGACAGTTAGTTTTTATTTATTTTCCAACTAGATATCCTTTAATAATAAATAACATATTTATAAATAAATGTGCTATATTAATAAGTTGTTAAAAGCACAGGTCTTAGTTAAGTAAAATAGAAATTTTTTAATCGTTACGTTATTTGAATGTGAAATTTTACTAATATGAGATTGTCTCTACAATCTCCCAAATAAATATATCTCAACCTAAAATGTTTATTAGTTAGATAGACCAAGCATGTTTAATTAGGTTGGTCCAAGTTCGAGTTCTAGATAAATAACAACATAAGGAGGAGAGAGAATCAAATTATTTCACTCTCATAAATGAATTGTGAGAACTATTTTTACTCACGAGAAACAAAAAGAGAAGTAATCATGTGAAAGGAACGAAACAATAGATAGAGTCAGCCAAGATTCAACTTCTAAAAAATAGATATAACTCAACATAAATTGAATAGAAATGCATAGGAATGCTTAAACTTGGATGAGAAAATGGACGGGAACGAAGTTTTCAGGTAGTGGGGTTTGGAGATAGTAGACACAGTTAACCTCCATGTATAAAAGTTATTTCTAAGATTTGAACCTATGATCTCTTGATCATTAAAAAACAATTTACCATTGTGTCAAGGACTCATCCGAGAATTTGTTCTAAAATGAACATTAGAAGACTCAGATAAACAACTTACAAAATTGAGGCTAGTAAGATAATGAATTTATGGTTCATTCTCAAAAAAGATGACTTGAATGTACTAAACAGGGGAAATTAGTATATGTTTCTTGGCTATCAGCTCTGAAGTTTTCTGGAGCTAAGTCTGCTTAATCCATTTGCAGCGAAGCTAAATGATGGTTTATTGCCTCTTCAATGGCTAGGAATGTTCATACATGTTATTTCAGTCCTATTGTTTTGGTCCCTGTTTGGCATCCAATATCAAAGAACCCCAATTTTTTTTTAAACAAATATATATAATATGAAGACAAGAAAATCAGATGAAGTTACATTTAAGGTTAAGAAATGGTAAGATATTCCTCTGAGTCAAAACCCTAGGAACTTGTTTCCATTTGATTAATATGGAATATTCAACTCCTGATATCTAACCTCAGTATCTACCTAACAAAATTCCCATACCATTAAACACTTCTACTCAGAGAAATCAAAGTCTATCACCCTAGGAAGATGTGAATACAACAGCAAATTCTGTAACTTTCATTACTTACCAAAACACTTAGGCGTTTGCTCCTTTCTTTCCACTTCTTTAATGACACCTCACCTCTTCTTTCGGCTTTAACTTTTGCCTCTTCTAAAGCCATTTTCTTCAATAATCCTTGTGCTAGAGTATTTGTGCCTTTTAACTACTAGTTCCTCAAATATGCTATTACTCCCTCTTCTTACTCCTTTTCTTTAGTGATGCTTTATCTGATAATGCTTCCGGCTCCTCTTTTTTCTGCTTTCTTCCTTCATCTTTAAATTCTTTATTTCTCTTTCTCTTCTTACTTCCTTTCTTCAACAATCCTTTCTCTGATAGCATTCTCAATTTTTGTTTTTTCCGCTCTTTTGCTTTCTCCTCAAAGCCATCATCCAACATCTTCATTTGCGCTACATTCTTAGCACTGAAAACCTACAATTCATCAAATAAGCCAATTGGAAATTAATACCCAAAAAGAAAACTTTACACAGGCCCTAATTTAAGGCAGCAAATTTGGAAGGAAAAATACGAAATTGAATCACTAGACCAACAGTTACCCCATAAAAAGTGTACCTTTTTCATGAGAGATAGCACTTCATTTTCTTTGTATTCAAGCAGTTCAATTTTCCTTTCAATAAGAGCTTCTATCTCACGGATGAGATCAACATCGTTCTGCAAATGCCATATTTAAATTGTGACTTAATTAGAAAATGAATGAAATACAATACTAGACCCTAAAATGCTTTCAATATTATATGAAACACACTAGAAATAACCCTAGACACTGATACCCTTTGCAAACGGCAAAACTGCATGAAATATAATGGATGCCTTTAAGTTACAGACAGACCTTGGGGAGATTGCACCATAAAAGTAGCCATTTGACACAGACAGTGATAGCAAGGCATTTAAACATGCCAAGCCAAAAA
Source organism: Lupinus angustifolius (assembly GCF_001865875.1). Lineage (NCBI taxonomy): Eukaryota > Viridiplantae > Streptophyta > Magnoliopsida > Fabales > Fabaceae > Lupinus > Lupinus angustifolius. Next base: position 19,590,307 of record NC_032013.1, on the reverse strand, counting down.
AAATTTATCATTTTATATCAGTATTTGTATGTATTAGTGAACATTTGAAAGTTTATTGTTTATGTACTATTTTTGCAACCTTTACCTAAGATTTCTACATCAATCATTGCCCCTACAGTACACATCCACAGAAGAAAAGAAAGACAAGAAGGGGAAAAAACAGAAATCAATCTCCATAAATCCAATCTTCTTGACTCGTGACTTCCACTATCTATGGTGAAAAGACAAACAGTGTTCCAGATATGCAGTGGTGTAAACATGAAAGCCACTGAGTATAAGAATTACCAGAAAAATAATGAAAACATGTTTACAAAAAATTCATTCAAATTTAAGTAAAAAAAAGCTTGGCTCAAATATAGTTCTAATTTTATTTCAATTATGTGTCAACTGTGTACCTGGGTGACAAGGCTCAAGGCCAATCCTCCTCTACCTGCTCTTGCAGTACGACCAACACGATGAATATAATCTCGTGGAAACCTGCAGATGAATAGTTGAAATCCATTTCAACAAATGCTTCAAAATTTAACAAGAAAATAAAGACTATTGGTGAAGAAAAATAACCTTGGAACATCATAATTGATAACGAGGTCAACTGTAGGGATATCCAAACCACGGCTGGCAACATCAGTTGCTAGCAGTATAGAAACTTTTCCTGATTTAAATTGTTGTAGTGCCTGAAGCCTCTCAGACTGCGATCTGAACGAATATAAAGCTGCAGCTTCTTGATCAAGCACATCCAACATTAAACTTAAACGATGACAATCTCTACAATTTGAGAACAATAAATAACAATTACTATCAATGCTTGATACTGAGATATATCAAAAAACAAAGCAGAACAGCCAGCAGTCAATGAGTGTATATCGCGATAACTAGGCCCATACCTGGCAAATGATAATATCAGAAAAGGAATTCATTAAAATCACAAAAACTAAGAGCTTTAACACTCAGCTCGCAATTATTAATAAGTTTGGGAAAAAATACATATTCAAATGCACGTGGATGATGTATGGCTCATTGATTCTTGAAACAGAGGAGTATATCTTATTCTCCGGGGAAAGACAGCAAATGGTCAATAATTATCTCAAGTTGAAATAATTTGACTAATTATCAGTTTCAAACTTCAATGATAAAGTTAAAAATATATTTACCACACATAATAACAATAATCACTTTAGCATATTAATGTAGAAGGTAAACAGCTTTGACGGTCAATGAACCCCTGCTGAACAATAAATGAGGTGGTGTAGTTAACATACAACCATGGGCACAATTCTCCAAATTTTAGTCACCTTTCGTATCTTTTGGGATCACAACTCAAAACAGGTCACCCAACTAACATTTATAGTCTTATAGCCAAACAAAAATTTCTGTAATCATGATGTCTAGCATTAACCTCCATGTGATGTTACACACCAAAGGGCATTTCCATAAGTTCAACAATCTCTAAAGATTGTTAAGGTTAAAGTTAAACTGTATAGAACATTTGATCTTTAGAGATCCTACAAATGCATCATTTATAATATGCTCCAAGCATTTATAGTAGTACAAGCAATGAAGCAAGCAGAAAATCCTCTAAGATATACAGAAAATGGATCAGCCATCAACTAAAAAGAACTTCATTCCAAATGTCAATGTTAATTAATGGCCTCCTTTTTGGCTGAAAGGTATCCATTCTATATTTTACGCGAGAAACTGATATGCACTCAATTCCTAACAAGCAGAGGCACCCTTAAAAAATCCCAAGTCCTAACCATCTGTCAATTAACCCACCACACAAAACCATACCAACAGGCCACAAATACATTCAATTAGACTAAAGTGTCCACAACTTAAACAGCAAATAATTTTTTCTTCTGCATCAGAATCAACGATGGAGGAATTTTCTAGCCACGAGAGGGAGACAATTGAAATAACCAATACAATAAAATTTAATCATACCTACCAATATGAGAAGTTAAAACAATTATATACTAGCCTAAGTATTAATCAGATAAAAAAGTAATTAGAAGTCAGAGCTGTCTGATACTAGCTTTAGCTACTAGTTGTCCATAGATAAACCAGGGAATGCAAACTAGAGTATTAAACAAAAGTGGAGAGGGCTGTTAAATCTATTAGCTGGAAGTGGCAACTTATCTTAGAGCGCCAAAAGAAAATTAAGGACCTAGAAAAATTAATGACAAACCAAACATAGACAACAAAAATTGGTTACTAAAAATGCAAACATGTCATCTATAAAGATACCTGCATGTGGAGATAAATATAATGGCAGATCGAATGCCCATCTCCTCCATTTTAGACAAAATATGCATCAAATACACCTCCTTCACCTTTTTGGGGATAAATATAACCTGTTGCTTAAGTGTTTCAACTGTTTTCAAGCCTTCATAAGCTTCATAGATGTAAAGCTTATCTTGGTAACGCTCACACAACTTTTGCAGATTACTTGTCGTTGTTGCAGAAAAGAACAGATTTTGCCGATTTTCTGGTAAGCACCGAAAGATAAATTTCAATTCCTCCTGAAAACTAACATCCAGGACTCGATCTGCTTCATCCAAGACAAGGAACTGCAGAAGCACAAGATAAAATTAAATCATTGAATTATTAAGACAAAGCATGCATGATGTTCAAGCATAGACCATGCAGTTTTGCTTACGGATGTATGCCTACTTGAGTTGATAGCTTTGTTGCATATTTGAGCCATTTAGGGTTGTCATTTTCTTTTTATCATTTTAATTTGGAGGACTTCTTACATAGAGGACCCTTGGCACAACCATTTTCTTTGTTCGCCATATGACCAGAAGGTCACAAGTTTGATTAATGGAATTAATCTCTTGGAAATGAGAGGTAAGGCTACTTACTATAGACACACACAGCGGAACCCTGACTCTTCCATGAACCTGTGCATAGTGGGAGCTTCATAGCACTCAGCTGTCCTTGAAATAATTAGATCACTTGTTGGATTTATAGCCACTTTGGGTTTCCGTGCCATTTTCTTTTCATTATTTTATACAGGAGGATTCCATGTTCTTTAGACCCTATGCACTTTCTCTCTTTTCTTTCAACTAATCCATTCTATGTACATTAAAAATGTTTACTTGTACAGCAAGAAAGTTGTGTTTCTTTTTACTAGCAAAAGGGGTAATCCTCAAAATGCCTGTAATTAACAGCAACCTATTGGCTAATGTACCCCAAAGAAACTGCAATCCAATTCCTTCAAAACTTGAAAAAGAAGTATCACAAACCCTTAGATTTTTTATACTTCACTAACGCTTGCTAATAACCTTTCAACTGTCGTACTTGAAAAAGAAAAGGTGAAGCTGACAATTTAGAGCCGTTGTGAAACTCTTAAGCTTCAAATAATACAGCATGTCATAAAACTACCATAAAATAATTTCAGAAGCCCAGTGATGAAATAGAAAATCATATAGATAACTGCCCTCCTACACTTTGTCTCATAACCCTTTGACTTTGTCTCAAGCCTTTCATCATTGCTCCAGTCAATCTTCTTTTTAATTACTACCTAAGTACCTAAAAGACAAAACCTTAAGGAATCAAGGTGCAAGGTTTCTAAATGGTTATTATCCATCTAACCCAAGTTTTCCTAATTCCCTTCACACACACTTCTAGTACAAGCTCGCCACCTTATTCATAAATCATAATTATTTCCAATTAAAAATCCACTACATTTGCACATCATAACAATATAACTACAACATGAACAACAAAAACTCAAAACCAACAACATCATCATTACCTTAGTCCTGGAGAAAATTGGAGGAATATCAGGATTCTGCTCAAGCAAAACCTTGATCCTCCCCGGTGTGGCGATAACGACGTGGGGCCGGGCCACCAAGTCCTTAGTCTGCTTGAGCATGTCCATTCCACCAACTACAACAGATATCCGGAGGTGCAGGCAGGAGCCAAGGGCCCTGAACTGCTCTGCCAGCTGGAATGCAAGCTCCCGCGTCGGCGTCACCACGAGAGCAAAGACGCCGAACGGGTGCTCTGATAAGCGGTGGAGGATTGGCAGGGCGAATGCAGCAGTCTTGCCGCTACCGGTTTCATCGATGCCGAGGACATGGCGGCCTTCTAGAACCTTCGGGATGCATCGAGACTGTACGGAACGGGGATTTCGCATCCCGAGCTCCTTGCAGGTTTTCACTGCCCACTCGGAGAGTCCGAGGTCGGCGAATGTGGCGGATTCGGTGGCGGCGGGAAGGGCGTCCGTGTCGTCGGGTTCGTCGGGGTGGTCGGGGTTTGAGTTAGGGTTTTTGGCGGTGGCGGAGATGGTGGTGGTGGTGACTGGTGTGGGAATTTTGGAGGGTTTGAAGAGTGGAAAGCTTTGATCGAAGAGGAGATTTGGTTCCATATTAGAGAGACGGTGGTTATGATGGAGGTGTTTTCGGAAAACGGTGGAAGAATGAAAAGTGCGGCGGCGCTACGGCAAAGAAGGTTGGAGGGGATGAGTGATGGGTGAAGGGTTCTGCAGTGTGGACAAGAGGAACAAAAAGGGTTTAAGTGGTTTTCAAGTTTTTTATTTTAATCAGAATTGAATTTGTTTTTATTTTATTTACTTTTCTAATATTATTAAATTTTAAATTGATGGGTGAAGGGTTCTAATTTTTTTATATTTTAGTCTTTAAATATCAAGTGCGTGTCCAAATATTATTTATAAAGATTAAAGTGACCAAAAACATATCAAAAATAGAGTTAAATAATCCATAATCATAAAAACTTATTACTATTCAGTTAAAGTAGAAAATTGTGAATTGATCTAGTGATACATTATAACAATTATATTGGTCATGTAACCATATTAGTTAAAATAAATCAAACTAACTCATATTTATTTAAATCATACTGATTATATAAGTTAATTTTCATTCTAAATTACAAAATTTATATTAAAGTGATTTAATTATTACCAAAATGTTATTAAGGAGAATCAAACATACACTTATTATATTTATTTATAGTTTCTAAAATATGGTACGGTACCAATTTACACATTTTATTTTAAGTAATGTTTTAAATAAAATTATTTATTACATTCTATTTTAAGTAATGGTTTAGATAAAAATATATATATATAATTTGACCAGTATACATTTTAGTTAGCTGAACCACTATATCACTATATATTAACAACGCGTTGGTCTGGTAACGCCTCACTGGATCCTCAAGGTCGAGAGTTCATTGTCCAAAAAGGTGATAAAATATTTTTGGTAGTACAAAAAAACTTATATCATCATATCAATACTTTAATCAATTTGATGATCAATCAGATATTAGTAACACTAATTTTTACTCACATTTTGAGTTTTTTTTATACTTCGTCAACTTATATAAGCAAATTTTCACTCTAAATTTATCATGTACATAATAAGTGCCTATTGAAGAAACTACATGGCCTATGCTACCTCATCAAATCAAAATCTTAATTCTTTAGTATATGGTCGTAAATGAACTTGTATCTAGTTGTTCAAGCTTAAATAGTGATCTTATCAACTTAAATTAGATTATATCTATTAAAAAGTTTATACCAAAAACTTGTGATTTATTTATAATTAAAACAAGATCTACAACAAAAAGATCAAATGTTTGATTCCTATGAGTGACTTTCGTTGAGAAAGCAGTCATGCGTCCCGAAGGAATTAGTTCATTACCTGCTTTAGTGCTACAAAAAAAATAATTAAAAATAGATCTTTAAAGTTCCTTATTCATATTACATGCTTTTATTATTTTCTCTCAAACTATACTCAGCTATTACATATCAGGTTTACTCTTTCTTTCCTTTTCCCTTTGATCACATTGCACAAGAATTGGTACAACCAGCAATTGTAAATGACATATTCATACTCAAAGTATATGAATATTTATATTGTGGCAATTGTAACCTCCCAATGCATGCTGGATATGCACAAACATGTTCACTGCGAAATGAAATAATATATTTCAAACCAGCAACAAATGTGGTAGAAGGCTTAAAAACTTTGCATAAAGTAAATTAATTTTGCCTCTATAATGAGCAAAGATGTATTTATATTGCATATACTGATCTCAACTTATTAAATGTTCTTGACTATTTACTCCTTCAAAATACATAATTTAAACTATCTATCATTATTGAGAGTTAGAATCTTCTTTAGTGATGGAGAGAGAAATACCTACAAAACCAAAGAAAAATTAAAATGTAATGACACTTGTATCATTTTATTTATAATGAGATTACATTTCTACCCTTAAAACTATAAGCAGAAAAAAAAACAGAACTTTTGTCTCCGGTACTGGATAGCATCAAGATCCCATTCTTTATAAGATATCACCATCTTATAACCAAAAAAATCAACAACTTGCAGATAGAACAATGTAAAAATTGCAGCTAATGTAACCAAATACCTCAAACTTTTAAACAAAAATCACCAATAGCATTGTTTTTCTCCACTGAGTTCACTCTCAAATGGTAACTAATATCGCTTTGCTTGCACTTACCAGCTATATATGATGATTGAATACTCACCAAAAAATGATGGCATAAACAAAGACAAAGAAAGGAATAACACTTAAACACACAGCACCCCAAATTGGAGGTTCTGGTTGAATATAGAGAGAGAATAAAAGAAGTGATAAGAGCAAATGCAACATAAGTAACACTAGAGCCAATGTCCTATTATTTCTGAGGCACATTCCTTCACAAAAGTAGAAGAAAAAACAACAATGAAGGTAAAGATGATATAGAACAAGTTGCTGAAGTTGCTTCTATGATTTTTCTTTGGTCTGCATTTAATGTTGTTGTTGCAATGCCTTGCCATATTTGGATACCTTCTCTTCATTTCTTTTCATAACAAGATTCCTCTAAAACAAGTAATGTGCACTTTTACTTACTACCTATGCCTTATGTTTTGCTCTACTCTTGTCATGTCATTATTTTGTAACTAATTTCCATTAAGAGTATGATTTTTTATCATCCTCATGGGAATTTTGACTTCTCTTCAACAAGTAATAACTTTTTATTAGTGATATTAATAATGTACTGTCTTCCAAACCGATCAGAGTAGTAATATGGTGATATAGTGGTTTAATCAATGATTTGTTAACTAAAATGCATACAAGTTAACTAAAATTAATAAAGAAGATGATTAATACTTTTATTTATACTATTTATTGGGGAAAATGTGTAAGACCATGTTTTAGAGCTATAATCGAAGGTAATAATTGTGCGGTTGATCTTCTACAACAATATTTTGGTAAAAATTTCATAAAAAATTAATTTTAAATGAAAATGATCATTATGATCGTTAGAGTTTAAATGAAAATGGGAATATATGACCAGTTTTGACCAATATGTTTAAATGAATGACACTTATTATATCGTACCTGTTTCGGAATAGATACACTGATTGAATCAGCCAATATGATCCATTTTTCAAAAAAAATGTTTTTTATTTATAGTTTGTACATCAATTTCATGTGCCACTTGGTTGCTATGGATTGAAAAGAGTCGTGAATATATTATTTTATGTTATGTACTTTATGCTATTTTTATTATAGGCGCTATCACCTAATTACTACAAGAAGAAAATAGACACGGCAAATAGTTAAATCCAAACTAATTTTATAGGGTATGTCTCACTATGAATAAAAATAATAATTATAGAAACATCCCCAAGTCATACGTTTCTATAGAGTATAATGTAATAAAAGAAAAGAAAAGAAAGGATATTGGGGTTTAATAGGTACTAGTGACTCAGCACACTTATACTTTGGTAAAATAGATTAAGAAAATATAGCATTATTCTTCTAAATAATAATGTTATTCCTCCCATTAAAGTTTTATAATGTCGTCAATTTTTGGTGCCATAATAGTTATTTTGTTATATTATCATCAAAATGACGTTATTTTAGTCTTCCTTACCATCAAAATTGCCATTTGGGATCTTATCCAATTTCATCTTTATTTCCAAGTCTTCTTCTTATCATTGCTATTGTTGGCTAATGGTGTTGCTGCTAGTATTGAGTGTTGCTATTGCTAGTTGTTGTTGCTCTAGGTGTTGTCGCTGTAAACTTTATTTGGAAATCATGTGTAAATGAATCTTAACAAATCATAGTTTTCATATTATAAGAATAGTTACAGATTACTAACCTTTACCCATGACGATTCGATCTCCATTTAATTGTTGTTTGGTGTTCTTGGTTTATAGAGTAACTCTTCTATCTCCTTCCTGTTCTTACTATGCTCTTCCTTAAGTGATGGCTGATAGAACAATCTTTATGGGCAGAGATAGGGACAATATTTCTGGTCTTTTTTCTTGTTAGTATAATACTTCCATCAAGCAATATAGGCTCTTTCCCAAGAGTCTTAACATTTCATTGATAACTCTTCATCCAATAGTTATATCCTTCAAACAATAAAATAATACATTCATTCATGTCACAAGAGGCATATTTCTTACATTCTCCCACTTGTCTCTTGTGACAATACAATTCATGATTTTATAAACCTCAAACATAATGCGCATATTCAGAATATGTTTTCCATATTCATTACATTACAAGTCATGATTAAGAATAATAACTAATAAGAGTCATGGCGGTTGTACATCACTTATTCGATATAGTCCCTTCCATGTACTACTATATTAGTTTTATTCTTAACATGACACATTAATGAGAATCATATAATAATGTCATTTGGAAAGAAAATTTTATTTTCAAGATTATTATTCTCAAATGTGTACATAAGTGTGAAAATAAAATATTAATCAGAAACTTAAATATTAACGAGCTCGAAATGTCAAAATATTGAGACTTTATTAATAGCATAATGTTCAACATTCATTCGCAAACATAATACCCATATTTGTTACATGACCAGTAAATATTTTGGGCGGTAACCCTTTCGTCAAAGGGTCTGCAATCATAAGGTTAGTGCTAATATGCTCAATTGACACTCTAAGTTTCTGAACTTCTTCTTTAACGGCAAAGTATTTCACCTCCATATGTTTAGCACCTTTGGAATACTTGTCGTTTTTAGAAAAGAAGACTGCTGCAGAATTATCACAATAAATTTTCAGCGGCTTGGCAATACTGTCGACAATTCCAAGTCCTGAAATAAAGTTCTATAGCCGTTTAGCATGAACTGTGGCCTCAAAGCATGCCACAAATTTAGCTTCCATAGTGGATGCAACAATGACAGTTTGCTTTGCACTCTTCCATGAGATAGCTCCTCTAGCTAATTAATACACATAACCGAAAGTAGACTTTCTTGAGTCTATGCATCCGGCAAAGTCTGAATCTGAATATCCAAACACCTCAAGGTGATTTGATCTCCTATAAGTAAGCATGTGATTATTTGTACCTTGTAAGTATCTCATAACTTTCTTTACAGCTTTCCAATGTTCTATACCAGGATTACTCTAGTATCTTCCTAACATTCCAACTGCAAAACTAATAT
>NC_032013.1:19579267-19580750 GCF_001865875.1 Lupinus angustifolius | reverse complement strand
TGCTCTTCCTTAAGTGATGGCTGATAGAACAATCTTTATGGGCAGAGATAGGGACAATATTTCTGGTCTTTTTTCTTGTTAGTATAATACTTCCATCAAGCAATATAGGCTCTTTCCCAAGAGTCTTAACATTTCATTGATAACTCTTCATCCAATAGTTATATCCTTCAAACAATAAAATAATACATTCATTCATGTCACAAGAGGCATATTTCTTACATTCTCCCACTTGTCTCTTGTGACAATACAATTCATGATTTTATAAACCTCAAACATAATGCGCATATTCAGAATATGTTTTCCATATTCATTACATTACAAGTCATGATTAAGAATAATAACTAATAAGAGTCATGGCGGTTGTACATCACTTATTCGATATAGTCCCTTCCATGTACTACTATATTAGTTTTATTCTTAACATGACACATTAATGAGAATCATATAATAATGTCATTTAGAAAGAAAATTTTATTTTCAAGATTATTAAGAAAATTTTATTTTCAAGATTATTATTCTCAAATGTGTACATAAGTGTGAAAATAAAATATTAATCAGAAACTTAAATATAATGAGCTCGAAGTGTCAAAATATTGAGACTTTATTAATAACATAATGTTCAACATTTATTTGCATTTTTATCATGATGTTCCTTCTTGTGGATTTGAGAAGATGGCTCAGTAATCTGTAAGAGTCCTTTCTGTTTCTTGTCATGTTTCTTACTGACTTTCTTTCTAACTCCTCGATGATTAACATAATTGATGGAATGACTTCCTTGACTCCTTAGGTTAGTGCTAATATGCTCAATCGACACTCTAAGTTTCTGAACTTCTTTTTTAACGGCAAAGTATTTCACCTCCATATGTTTAGCACATTTGGAATACTTGTCGTTTTTAGAAAAGAAGACTGCTGCAGAATTATCATAATAAATTTTCAGCGGCTTGGCAATACTGTCGACAATTCCAAGTCCTGAAATAAAGTTCTATAGCCGTTTAGCATGAACTGTGGCCTCAAAGCATGCCACAAATTTAGCTTCCATAGTGGATGCAACAATGACAGTTTGCTTCACACTCTTCCATGATATAGCTTCTCCGGCTAATAAATATACATAACCGAAAGTAGACTTTCTTGTGTCTATGCATCCGGCAAAGTCTGAATCTGAATATCCAACCACCTCAATATGATTTGATCTCCTATAAGTAAGCATGTGATCATTTGTACCTCGTAAGTATCTCAGAACTTTCTTTGCAGCTTTCCAATGTTCTATACCAGGATTACTCTAGTATCTTCCTAACATTTCAACTGCAAAACTAATATCTGATCGCGTACAAGTCTGAGCATTCATTAAACTCCCAACTATATATGTATAAGGAATTTCTTCCATTTGCTTCTGTTCCAAATCATTCTTTGGACATTGCATCATACTAAACTTGTCTCCTTTCTGAATTGGAACGGGAGATGCTGAACATTTATCCATTCTGAA
>NC_032013.1:19526311-19579167 GCF_001865875.1 Lupinus angustifolius | reverse complement strand
ATACCAGGATTACTCTGGTATCTTCCTAACATTCCAACTGCAAAACTAATATATGGTTGCGTACAAGTATGAGCATACGTTAAACTCCCAACTATAGATGCATAAGGAATTTCTTCTATTTGCTTCCATTCCAAATCATTCTTTGGACATTGCATCATACTAAAATTGAAAGTTGGAACAAATGAGAATTGCGAATGTAAAGCAACAGGTACTGCAATCAATAAAATCAAACAAAAACGTTAAGGCTTTGAGTTACATGCAAAATTAATTCAGATTACTTCATAAGTGTATATTAATGTCTACATTTGGATAATCCATAAATATACCATACTAGACATGATGATACTAAAAGAATTTCACATAAATTTGGCAATAATGTATCTTAGTCCCATTTAAAAGAACAAGATCATTAGTTGCAAGCAAGATGTCATCAACATATAAAACCAAAAAGATAAACTTACTCCCACTGACCTTTAGGTATATACATCGATCAACAATGTTTTCCTTAAACCCAAAGGATACAATAGTATCATTAAACTTAAGATACCACTACCGCGAAGCTTGTTTAAGTCCATATATTGATTTCTAAAGTTTACACACCATGTGTTCTTTTCCTTTCTCTATGAATCCTATTGGTTGATCCATATAGATCTTTTCTGTTAAATCCCCATTTAGAAAGGCGGTTTTCACATCCATTTGGTGTATATCTATCATACAATAATTTCGAACAAATGAAATATGATCATACAATTTGGAATTAATTAACATAAAGATTTGATCACTTTGATGATTAACAAATCTATCATATAATAAACATCTAACAAGTCATAATATTAAAGATGCACATTACTCTTAAAATTACACATAAATTATAAAGTTACTTACATATTCATAAAACAATTATATCAAAAAGTTATATATATTAAACATTATACATATATACTAATGTTACATATAACATATATACATTATTTCACTGGTTAATATTAAAATATATATTATTTGTCTATTAATGTTATATATTGGTTATAATATAACTATGTATATAACATTTATTTATATACATATATACGTTAACATGTAAACTACAAGAAGCAAATATACATATATACGTTAACATGTAAACTACAAGAAGCAAATATATATGTTGATGTAGGTAAACCACATAATCATCAGAAATAGCATATTGTCTTTCTCTTTGAGATCTTCTTAATGCTATCTCTTGTGATTCTTCTACTATAGCCCACATTCATAAATATGTATTAAATTTAATAACAGCAAATATACACATCTTTATTGTTTGTGTTAAATATATTGTCTCAATATTCAGACATTATTAGGGACACGAGTAAATGAAACTTGTACCCTCACTTCTTGAATTTCCACTTTACGTAGTGTTTCACTCCCACTAATCTCATCATTTTCAATGAACCTAGCATTTTGTTCAAAAACAGAGTACCAATACATAATACATAAAAGTTTAGTCACTTAAATTATGAACAGTGCAATAAAACATGCAAAATATATGCACAGTAATGGTGATTTGAACAATGTTATGAACAAAACAATGATATGTTCTTTTTTTCTACACTTTGTTTGTTACTCTAATGCAGCGGAAAAATCATATATCAGTTCTTTGAACATTCAAGAACATATTTCAAAATATCATGAGGATTAAAATCATTATTAATGGAAAACTATAAATTCTTAAACACAGTGCTCTGATTACTACATAGAAACTTTATTTGAAAGTCATGTGTAAATGGATCTTAAGAAATCATAGTTTTCACATCATAAGAATAGTTACAGATTACTAACTTTTACTCATGGCGATACGATCCTCCATTTAATTGTTGTTTGGTGTTCTTGGTTTATAGAGTAATCCTTCTATCTCCTTCCCGTTCTTACTATGTTCTTCCTTAAGTGTACACCTTTCTGATACATCATTTTGTTGTAGTGTACCTGACATTATGTATTGTGCACATATGCCACGACTTTCAAGGAATTTAGCAAATGGACAATTTATGAGCAGAGATAGGGACAATATTTATGGTCCTTTTTCTTGTTAGTATAATACTTCCATCAAGCAGTATATATAGGCTCTTTCCCAAGAGTCTTAACATTTCATTGATACCTCTTCATCCAAGAGTTATATCATTCAAATAATGAAATAATACATTCATTCATGTCACAAAAGGCATATTTCTTACGGTCACTACTCCATGTCGCGCTAATGTAGAGGGAGTAGAATGAAGAATAAACCATGACAAATCCAAACAAGAAAAAGACTTGGATCGATTGGTGGTGGTGTCATAAGAAGGAGGAAGACGATAATGGAGAAGATCTAAGATGACATCATTCATAAACATGGCAAAGTGTTTCAAAAAATTGTTTTGGGTGTGTAGGTTAGACTTTCAAGGATATTCAATATAACCAAGTAAAGAATCAAGTTATCTAATGGTACGTTCAAGTTATGCCAATCTTAAAACAAGTAGGAGTGTAATAACTCTATTAAGTTTTTTTTGGATAGTTCAGGAATCAATAAAGAGTGGTTTGATTCAGTTCATGTTGTTTTTCATTGTTGGAACCAGACTAAATATAAATGATTTGGTCTAAATCATTGATCCACTCTTTTAATGAAACATGTCCACTTTTATCGGTTGTTTAAAAATTCGTATATAGTGCTAAGTATAAAATCTTTCATGCTAAATATCTTGTATGAAAACATGTCTGTCATTTGTTCTTTTTTTCTTTTCTTTATTACTTTTTTTTATTGGTGTAGGTTTTATATTAGTCTTCCTCTCTAAGATTTTATTATTTTGCTATGTACAAAAAAATATTATCTAGACTTTTCTTGTTAATTACACAATACATAAAAAATGCATATATTTACTTAAATGTTATAAAAATTTGTATAATTACTTTTTGCTTATACGAGTGTATGAAAGAGAAAGGGGAGATCATATTTTTTGTATCAAGTATTACTTAATTTTTAATTGGTCATCAATTTTATGGTTTGGTTCTCATGATTCCTAACTCTATAGGACCATAGACTAGTCCAATTATAAACAATTTCTTATAAAAATTAAATCAAATCATGTTTTTCGTTGTTGCTTAGTTCAATTTCATCATGTTTATCATTCAATCTTGAACCACGGTTAAAATATATTAGTTTGAGGTTGAATGAAACTTCGTTATCATCTTCAACATTTTCTTTCTTTATGGTTATTTTTAGTTTAACGGGCCTTATTGTTTTGTAGCCCAGTTATTTCTTTTTCTTCTTTAGCTTTGGGCTCTTAAGTTTCTAAAGCCCACTTTCTTTTCTTAGTTAGTTTTTCCCTTTTTGTTTTTAGCTTTAGGGAGTTGGTTAGTTTCTAGCAGCTTTCTGTTTTTAGTTAGCCTTGTATTTAATACATTCTTCTCTTCCAAGATGTATCAATTTTCAAATCTTCATGAGAAGCAACGACTCTAAGATGGTATCAGAGCATATCACGCTCTGATCACCAACCTCTCGTCGTTCCTCTTCTCTCATTCTTGTTATGTCTTCTCTATCTACAACCTTACCCATTTCTCTTTCTGAATTTCTTGTTACCATCAATTGCATGTTACAACAAACCATCGAATCCTTACTTTCTTCATTCCAACGAAAATCTCTCATTGATTTTTGTTACTCAGTTATTGAATGGAAGAAATTACCATTCCTGGTCCCGTGCCTTCAAGCTTGCACTCCAATCCAAGAACAAACTCAGTTTCATTGATGAGAGTATCAAGTAGCCAATGAAAGGTGAAACCTTGTATGACCTATGGATAAGATGCAATACTATGATTCTTTCATGGATCCAACACTCACTTAAAGAGTCCATTGTCAAGTCAATTCTTTAGATTGATTCTGCAGCAGATGTATGGCAAGATCTACAAGATAGATACTCACAAAGTGATAGGTTTCACATAGCAGAATTATAACTTCAATTCTACCAACTTAGTCAAGGTCATCAAAATATTTTAGAGTTCTTTAGTGAGTTAAAATCCTTATGGGAGGAAATTGAAAACTTTAGGCCTATTAGGAATTGTAAATGTGAAATACATTGTACTTGTAGAGTGATGCAATCTATCAAGACCTATAGGTAACAAGACTATGTCATCAGATTTTTGACAGGCCTTAATGAACAATATGCCCAAGTGAGATCCCAGGTTATGATAATTGATCTCATATCCAACATCATTGGAGTCTTTTCCCTGCTCATACAATAGGAAAGACAACTAGGAAATCCCAACCCTTCACAAATTGAATCAGAAGGACACATCTAGGGGTGAGCGTGAGACGAATTGGGATGGGTTAAGCATGTCCCTCACCTATCCCTAAATATTGATCGGGTCAATTTTTGAACCCGAACCCATCCCTAATTAGGATGGGACATGTAAGGGACGGGTCAAGATAAGGACGAGTTCGGGTTGGAAAATGACAAAATGACAAACATAGGTTTCTTCTCAAATCTTTAAGCATGCACAATCAAAATTATCACAATATGTATATCAAATTAACTAAAACATGCATCTCACATACATCAGTATATAAACTACAAACCGTAAATTGCATCATTCAAACTAAAAACTATCACAATCAAATGACTGAAAATTATAGAAGACATTGAAAATTTCATAACTATAAAAATTGTCAAGTGTCAACATAAGCTGAAGTGTTCTTATAAATGATTTTAAAAAATACATGAGAACTGAAATGACAACAACATGTCAAATACTCAAAAGTGCACACAGAAATGAATACAACAACTAGCTATTAACTGAATTAAACAATGAAAAAATGATAAGGAATAAGGATCATATGATAAGTGGTGTGAATATGTTGTGTGGGCTTGTAGGTATTTGAGTTATGTGGGCTGAACATAATGAGTATTGATAAGTATTTATTCAACTATTCTTGATATATAACTATAAGGGACGATTCGGGTGACCCGAACATAGATCTGAACCCGTCCTTTTTTGATGATGGGCATGTCCCAATTAATCGGGTCTGTCCTTTTTTATTTATTTAGATGGGTCAGATCTGTCCCTAAGTCATCGAGTTCATACGGGTCAAGCCGAGTCTTGCTCACCCCTAGACACATCCTATCTACTAACTCTATAGGTGACTATTCCTATAGACAAAATTCTTCTATAACAGGAAGAGGTAACAATTCCTTTAGAGGAAGGGGTGGTAGATCAGGAAATAACATAAACCAAAATAATAGATTTTGTATCTATTGTGAGAGATCAAACCATATTGTTAACACATGCTTTCTAAAGCATGGGTGACTAGGCCATTCCTCCAACAAAACTATCATACCTATAAACCATACTTATCTTTTTCCCTTGGATAAAGAAGACACAAAATTTGAAGATTCCAAGGCACACGAGAAACTACGAGGTTCTGATAAGCTCTTCACACAAGATCAAGTCCAATACATCCTGAACATGCTACAACATTCAAAAACACAACACCAACATGTAGCAAACTCAATAATTAACAATGCTGCACTTCCTCCTCCAGGTAACACCTATTCACAATGGCTCCTAGACACTGGAGCCACAAATCATATCACTTATGATATGTAGAATTTTACCACACATAGGTACCTTGCCAAATGGTAGGAAGATTTCAAGTTCTATATATGGCACTATTCACCTTACTAACTCTCTTGAATTACAAAATGTTCTCTTTATTCCACAATTTAATGTCAAATTGATATTTGTTGCAAAATTAACACTTGATTTAAATTGCCATTTGATATTCTCTAAACGTAAATGTCTCATATTGCAAAATCTTACCAAGAGGATAATTGGTTCAACAAAATTACAACAAGGATTATTCTCTATACATTCAATAAAGCCTCACAGTTCTAGTTCTTTTAGCTTTTATAATTCAATTGTCAATAATGTCAATTCAGCCATATGGCATCCCAGACTAAGACACATACCTGATTCTATAATGACAATTTTTACCAAGCCATTTCCTTATATCATTGTTAAATCAAATTCTTCAACTCCATGTTATATTTGGCATTTATCTAGACAAAAGAAACTACCTTTTACTCTCAGCAAAACTAAGAGTACCAAGGTCTTTCAATTACTGCATGCTGACATATGGGGTCCCTATGAAACTCCATCTCTCTTTGGTCACAAATTTTTATTAACATTAGTAGATGATTACTCTAGATTTACTTGGACTATTATGCTCAAAAGTAAGGCTGACACTAGAAAATCTCCTATTCATTTCATCTCCTTTATGGAGACTCAATTTAATACAAAATCGCAATGTCTCAGGAGTGATAATGGTGTAGAATTCTTGATGAATGATTTCCTTAAAGAACTTGTGTAGAAACTCCCCAACAAAATGGGATGGTAGAAAGAAAACATCAGCACATCTTAAATGTTGCTAGGGCTCTTTCTCAATCACATTTGCCACATAAATTTTGGACTTTTGCAATCCAACATGGTGTTCATCTAACCAACAGAACCCTAACCCCCATACTTCTAAATAATAGTCCTTTTTACTACCTATACCAGACCAAGCCATCCCTTGGCCACCTAAAAGTTTTTGGGTGTTTAGCCTTTGCTACTACAATTACCTCCAACAGAACCAAATTCTAACAAAGATCAAGAAAAACTGCTTTATGATCTCACTTCTCATAATATTTTCCTATCTAGGCAAGTCTATTCTATGAACATTACTTCCTTTTCACTGATTTTCCCAATAATGACCATATAGTCTGCAAAATTACCCCTACTACAACTAACCCAATTCACACTAATCTTGAAGGCTATTCCACTACACCAACCACTACTCCAACCATTCCAACACGTGACATTGTTCCTACTAACCAACCTCCTACCATAATCCTTAGGCATTCTAGTAGACCTCGAAGGCCACCAACTCACTTAAAGGACTCTCATTGCAACCTTGTTGTGTCCAAACCTAAGCATGTCCCTTCTATCTCAAGTATTTCTCACTCTCTTAGTTATGTTTTATCCTATACTAATTGTTCTATTCCATACATAAACTTTTGATGTGTTGTCTCCACCATCACAAAACCATCTTCATACAAGTAGGCTTACAAATTCCCATGTTGGCAAGAGGCTATGCAACAAGGACTCTATGCACTCAATCTCAACAACACTTGGACTCTCCTTCCTCTACCTGACAACAAAACTACCATTGAACGTAAGTGGATCTTCAAGGTCAAATACCATGTTGATGGAACCTTTCAGATGTACAAGGCCAAACTTGTGGCAAAGGGGTAAAACCAACTTGAAGGGGTTGATTATTTCGAAACCTTCTCACCGAATGTTAAAATCACAAATGTTAGACTCATTCTAGCAATTGTTGCTGCCAAATCATGGTTTCTTGAATAATTAAACATCAACAACACCTTTCTTCATGCAGACTTACATGAGGAAGTCTACATGACACCTTCACCTTATTTATTACCCTCCAACACCAACTTCGTCTACAAACTAAACAAATCTCTCTATAGCTTGAAACATGCTAGTAGAGAATGGCACAATACTCTTTCCTCCGAACTGACTAATTTAGGCTTCATTAATTCATAAGCAAACCAAGCAATCTTCACAAAATCAAGCAACAACTCCTTTCCACTGCCATCTTGGTATACATAGATGATCTAGTCCTCACGGGAAACAATTTTGATGAAACCAAACATGTCAAACAAATCCTGGACACCAACTACATAATTAAAGTTCTTGGCCACTTGAGATATTTCTTAGGTCTAGAAATTTCAAGATTTGCTTCAAGTATTAACCTTAATCAAATAAGGTACACCCTTGCTCTGTTGGAAGAATTTGGCACTCTTGCATCCAAACCAGCCAAGACTCCTTTCGAACCATCTGTCAAACTGCAAATCAATGAAGGTGCCCCCTTGCCAGATCCTTCTACTTATAGACAACTTGTTGGCAAACTCATCTACCTCACCATCTCTAGGCTAGACATATCCTATGTTGTCCAACATCTTAGTTTATTCATGAACAAACCATTAGACTCTCACCTCAAAGATGCCATGAGGCTTCCCCTATCTCAAGGCTTCCCCTACATAAGTTGACTCTGATTGGGCAAGTTGATTAGATTCACACAAATCCATTATTGGCTTTTGCATCTTTCTCGGATCTTCAATCATTTATTGGAAAACCAAGAAATAAAACATTGTTAGACGATCTTAATCAGAAGTTGAATACATGGTTCTTGGAAGTATTGCTTGTGAGCTTCAATGACTTAGCTATATCTTCAATGATTTACACCTTCAATTGTATAATCTTATCTGAGTATACTACGCCAACAAATCAACAATATATCTAACTCATAATCATGTCTTCCATGAGCATACAAAGTACATTGAAATCGACTGTTACGTCATAAAGGAAAAGATCCACAAAGACTTTATTCATTTGCTTCCAATCTCATCTTCTAAACAACTTGCAGAGGCATTTACAAAGTTGTTGCCGCCAAAACCTTTTCAGACTTTCATTTCCAAGTTAGGACTATGTGATTTACATCGTCCACCTTGAGGGGGTATTATAATATGTTAGCTTGAGGTTGAAAGAAACTCCATTATTATCTTCAACTTTTTCCTTCTTTCTTTTTAGTTATTTTTAGTTTAATGGGCCTTAATGTTTTGTAGTCCAATTATTTATTTTTATTATTTCTTCTTCTTTTTCTTTAGTTTTGGGCTCTTAAGTTTTTGAAGCCCACTTTATTTTCTTAGTTAATTTTTCCCTTTTTGTTTTTAGCTTTAGGTAGTTGGTTAGTTTCTAATAGCTTTCTGTTTTTAGTTAGCCTTCTATTTAATACTTTTTCTCTTCGGAGAGATATATCATTTTTCAATTCATTTAATATACCGAGGTTGTTCTTTTTTCTTCATGAGAAGCAACAATTCTAAGAACCACTACACTCGTAATTAGAAATCAAATTTTCTATCCACATCGGCCATCAAATATCTTAAGTCTAGTTTTCCAAATCAATTTAAAATCTCCATGTGACTCAATGTCATTTCCAAATGTTTAGAAACAGGACCGAACACAAAGACATAATCAAATTAAACTATCACCATAACTCTTTGAAGTTTATAAATAGAAGAACAATAATAATTGTTTAAGAATTTATCTGATTCGAACCTTCTTTTTTTACCTTTATTCTCATATCCCAAAGAAGGCTTACGCTAA
Organism: Lupinus angustifolius; assembly: GCF_001865875.1. Taxonomy (NCBI): domain Eukaryota; kingdom Viridiplantae; phylum Streptophyta; class Magnoliopsida; order Fabales; family Fabaceae; genus Lupinus; species Lupinus angustifolius. The sequence continues at coordinate 19,569,936 of NC_032013.1, read as the reverse complement.
GTGTGAAAAAACAATGGCAAGTTGTGAAAATAATATTGTTGTTGTGATTGCATAATTTGTGATAAAGACAAGATGTAGCTCTTCTTCTCATTGGAGGTAAATTATGATACTTCTATATGCGATTTTCTCCTCCCTTAGCTTTTCAATTTATTTGTCTATTATTTTAAATGGGAAAACTATAATAAAAAAAACCCTAAATTTTGTATCATTTATAAGAATCAGACTCTTATCCAATATTAAGTTATTGATTATTCTAGTGGTTTCTCTTCTCATCAACAATCATTTTAGTGGAGTTTCTACTTGCAAACTTTGTAATTTACAACACATTTCCAACAATCTTTGTGGAGCACGCCCATATAATCATTTAATTGTTTTGTTTTTTAAAAGAATTATTTGTAACAAACTTAAAATTTATTAAGCTGTAACTTGAGGGAATATATTAGATATATTTGGATTGGCAAAGAATAATTTTATCTAGGATTTAATTAGTTTCATTTTATTTGAGTTTATCTTTATTTTGTTAGTTATTATTTGAGTTTATCATCTTATCATTTGTAACAACTCCTGCTTATAAAATAAATTATTTTGACTAACTAATACTTGAGTTTGATCATTCTTTATCATTCCTAAATCTCTATAATGTTAATATATTTAAGGGTAGAAGTATAACATCACATTATTTTTTCCTTTGTTTTTTATGTACTTCTCATCGAGTATTGGAGAAGATTCTCACGCCATTTACAAGTAGTCACCATGAACTGTTTTTTTTTTCCTAATTATCTCTTAAACTTTAACTTTTAGTGAAAATGGTGTCTGCATAAAAATAATATTAAATTAATAATAATAATAATAAATTCTAACTCAGCATGTACTTTGTTTTAACCTCAACTCTTAAATTGTTTTATATATCAATATTACTAAAATAACCATTTTTAACTCTAGAATTTATTTATCATATTCTTCTAAATCATTTTTTGTATTTTGATATCGGTTTCTTTCGGGTATCAATGTTGGCTAACATGCACTGTTGCATTGTTACTATTGTCAGTCTGATTGTAGCAGATTTCATACTGGTCTATTAGTAATTTAAAAATATATTTATACAATGGTCAAATTCATCAACTCATAAAGTTTAAAGGATAATTAGGAGAAAAAATACTTGGAAAAGATATAAAAGGTACTTTAAATAAGTTTATGGTTTGCTCAATGAGATATATTGAGAGAAGAAATAAATAGTAATGATTTGTTTTTTTTTCTGCAACTGGCGGACATAGGTATTGTTGTACAGGTGCCCTTGAGTATTTGTTATTTATGTGATTAACATATTACCTTTAATTAAAATAATTAGTACACTACAATAACCTTTACTTATATTGTATAGTCTCATTTCCCATTCGCTTTGCCTGAATCCCTAATCCATCATTCCCTTATTCATAGTTACACATACATTGTCTAGTCTCCTTTTGTGTCCACTCACCAAACAAGTGAATGATGACGGGGCATCTCTAAATACATCTCAACATTTATGTCTTCATTGTCTCTAACCAAATCCGTTTTATTTTTGCTTTTGTAGCCTTTAATTTTATGCTCTAGAAGAGAATGTATAGAGAACACAAAGATTTTATTTGAAAGGTTTTTATTCTTTTCAGAGTTTGAATTTGGAAGAGGATTATTTTCTCTTTGATTTTATGGGCAAAGAAACATAAAATATGAGACTTTAAGAAGATGAGTGTATATTAGAGAAGTGAAATATGGGGTGGTGTTTAGTTGTTGTAATTTTGTAACATCGTGTATATTTTTTCCTTTTACATTGTTTACATCTTTTATTGAATTTGATGGTGCAATGAGCAATCCTTTTAAACCGACCAATAGTACAACACCTTACAAATATCATTATAGAAACTGAGGTGTCTTGCAAAGAAAAATATATAGTTTTTTCATAAGGAATGGGAACAACACATCAGACAAACCAATATTCGGTAATCTAAATTATAGATTTAGCATTTTTGTCAAATGTTAGAATTAAAATGCACAAAAATAATTCAAGTTTCATCTAATGTAAAACATAATAGAAGTAAGAAATTAGAAATTCATTGATAATGCAGGTAACCCACGACTGCCCGTTGTGTCCACGAGTGCCTAAAAATACCTGCGAAAACCCCACACAAGTATGGGCGAGTATGAGAAAAGCTACTAGATTTCAAAATGGGTAGCTACTACTCGTGCCCGTTATCATCCCTAGTTGTAGGAGATTATTTTCAATTTTTTTAATATGTAGACAAGAGCCTAAAATGGTTGTCGTTGCTCAATATTGTAGTTGTCCTTTATCTCCAATGAAATATGTCACTCCACCGTATACTTATGGGAGAAATTTCGACACTAGGACTCAACACATGGATTGACAAACAACTATCATTCACAATACTCATCTAAGTTGAATCATCGCTTTGATACCGCTTTTTAGGATTGAGGAGATCATATTTTGGGATATCCTCAATAATGTGCTTAAGCTAAAAATAACATAACCAAACACCACATCTTAACTTAAATATTTAAGTATTATATTTATGGTGTTGGTGTAGCGGAAGCGATCATTGCATAGTGTTGGCCACAAACAATTAAATAATTTGCATAAATAGAAGATAAGAAACAAGAGAATATGCTAACAGGGTTCGATCAATTATGCCTACGTCCTCGGGAGCGCGTTGAGCGGCTACCAATATATTATTAGAGAATAAGGATTACAAACCCTAGCACACTCATGGGCCCAACTGCCCATGTAATGTTTCTATTTGGTGTTTAAATCTGGTGCACATTACAACAATGGACTTGAGTCTAATATATAACATTGATAATCTACTATATTCTAATACTAGACAATATATGACTCATATAATAACATATTTCAAACATTCCTAACAATCTCCATCTTGATTGAAATAGACGAATATTTTGCTCCTTAGGAAATCTACACAAGAATCTTCACCTTAGCGAATATATGACTCTACCTTGATCAATGCCTAATTCTCTTTAACAATTCCTCCACATAAGACTCTGCTCTCCAACAACATAAACCTTCTGAGTATCTTTGACGGTGTTACCAAGAGCCTAACTCTCCAAACTTGTAGTGCAACTTCCCGTAGCGCCATCAAATGGAACATGTCGTCTAGCTACCTATTGCTAGGAAGTCTTTCGATATATTGGAAACTCTACAGAAAAGTCTACCAACAACCATCCTCTTCAATGCTCAGTCAAACTGAACCTTAGAGCTTTCTTGGAAAGCCTCAAGCGCTACCACCATTGTCCACTCCAACAATCCTAGTTCAAAAGAACTATCATACTCCACCATAAGGAGTGTACCCACAACATACACCTTGCATCAATGCTAACTAATGTTTATGTTATATTCTTGCATCCAAGCCAATACTCATGTCGCACCCATACATCTCTACCAATGCATATGTTATATCTTGCAACAAAGTCAATGTCCATGTTACACTCTACATCGAAGTCAATCAGTGCCCCTATGCTTTTGTGGATCTACTAACAATTAATATCCTTCACTATGACGTCTCAGATACACCATTATGATATTTCACTTCTCATCTCAAATGAGAACGTTCTCTCAACATCTAGAGAGATATTGTCAGCATCTGTCTCAAGGCCAAACTCAACACATGAGTCCATATCTCCACCTTGATCCTAATCCAGTACATGAACTTCTGGGGTTCTGGATCAACATATATATTGCCCCCACCATAGTTTCACCATATGTCCTTCTCCTTCAACTCATCTAATTTATCCTCATGCAGTACCTCTGACAAACCTTGTCCAGCCAACACGTTCTTCACCATCTTTAGCCATTATCTGTTATCTAGGTTAAGAGTCATCTATTAATTGGCTCTGATACCAATTGTTAGATCAGCGGAAGCAATCGTTGCACAACGTTGGCTACAAACAATCAAATAATGTGCATATAATAAATAGAAGTGAAGAAACAAGATAATTTGGTAACGGGGTTCAGCCAATTGCGCCTAGATCTCCGGGAGCGTTGAGTGGTTACCAAGATATTATTAAAGAATAAGGATTACAAACCCTAGCACACTCATGGGCCCAAGTGCCCATGAGGTGTTTCTATTTGGTGCTTATATCTAGTGCACATTATAACAAGGGACCTGAGTCCAATATATAACATTGATATTCTACTATATTCTAATGCTAGGCAATATGAGACTTCATATAATAACATATTTCAAATATACTCAACAATCTCCCCCTCAAGTGTGGGTACCACCCACTTTCTGGTCCACTCCCCCTTAAGTCCACCATGTCCCAGCTCTAATACCACTTGTTGGACCAAACCGCGACCGGGGAGCCTTCACCCACCGGGAAGTCCTATTGTTACTAGGGTATGGGAAAAGTAGGGAGCCACAAGTGAGACACCACGTCTTGAACCAAAACCTTAAGGCATTAGTTCCGTGGATCTTTCCTTCTTATAAACATGTTTACTCATTCCCATATATCTAATGTGGGACTCCACACTTGAATAAACTCAACAATCTCCCAGTGTGGGTACCATATACTTTCTGGTCTGGTCCCCCTTAATTCCACCATGTCCTAGCCGAACCATTGGCTTTGATACCACTTGTTGGACCAAACTGCGACCACGAAGTCTCCAACCACCGAGAAGTTCCATTGTTACTAGGGTATGGGAAGAATGGAGAGCTACAAGTGAGACACCACGCCTTAAACCAAAACCTTAAGGCATTAGTTCCATGGGTCTTTCCTCCTTATAAACTATTTTACTCATTTCCGTATATCCTTACCGGAAGCGATCATTGTGCAGTGTTGACCACAAGCAATCAAATAATGTGCATAAATAGAAGAGAAGAAACAAGAGAATTTGTTAACGGAGTTTGACCAATTGTGCCTACATCTCCGGGAGCGTGCTGAGCAGCTACCAAGATATTATTAGAGAATAAAGTTTACAAACCCTAGCACACACATGGGCCTAACTGCACATGTTATGTTTCTATTGGGTGCTTATATTTGGTGCACATTACAACAAGGGACTTGAGTCTAATATATAACATTGATACTCTACTTTATTCTAATACTAGGCAATATGTGACTTTATATAATAACATATTTCAAACATTTCCAACATGTGAGTTTATTCATTAACATCTTTCTCACTTTATTCATTCTTCTCGGACTTGGGACTTAACTTGCTTATACTTTATTCCCAACAATTTCCTCCATTAAGTATGAGTCATCCACATGAGACCAAGTTCCTCACAAAAGTGTGCCTTTTGAGTATTAATGAATCTTTTTAAAGCATTCATATTTTGAGATTACCTATATGACAAATAGAAATATTCATAATGTGAATAATCATCAATCAAGAATGAAATCAATTTTTTGCTCTTGCATGCAGGTCTATATCATATTTGACTAGCTAAAAATGGTCTAAGTTGGCCTACTAAAATCCATAAGATCAACAAAACTAGCCCATGATAGAACGACCCACTATGACCAACTAGGTTTAGGATCGATCCGACCAACATGGTAATTAATGAGAGAAGACCCACCTTCAAGGAATCTAGGAGCCACCATAGGTTCAGACATAGGTCTGCCAAACAACTCATCAACAAGATAGAAGGATGGCATCAATCGTAATATCCATAAACCTCCGTTTGGTGCTATGTAAACTCATTTACATTGGTATAAATATAGGAGACTACTAAATACAAGAAGTATCTTCAACATACTAATTACCTTCTCTTACTATATTTCTCTACATATCTTTCACCCTCTATGCATATTAACTTGAGCGTTAAAGTTCATTTTCACATATCCACTCATTGTGATACAATACTTAGGTACTCCAAGCTGAGTCCTCAACCGAACTAAGCCTATGGTGAGAATAACTTTAACACAATTCACCCAAAATAACTTCTACCACATTTTCTTCTCAATCAAAATTAGATGTGATAAAATTATCCATAATACACAATTCATCCAAATGCAAGAAAATAAAATTCATCTATTAAAGTTCATAGATTTAAATAGCATAATTCAATGAATAACTTTAGTAATGAATGCATTTGAATTCATTCATTGTATCTAATGAATATCCATGAGTATATTCATCTGGATGCATATCTTATCCATCCAAAAAAATAAAATACATGTGTTCTTTGTTTTTCAATTTCATTCACTATTGCAACTCTCATTTTCTTGTAATGTTTTTCATTCTCTTTGAATTTTATATTAAATTGAGATCCATTAAAAAAATTATGCATAAAACCTCAAATATTACATATTTGTAGAATATTATAAAAAATAATTTTTACAAAGTAAAAACACTTTTACCAAAAAATGATTTGTAAAAGTTTTTTTAAAGCTGATTTTAGAAGGATTTTTAAAAGTTTGTTTTATTGTGATTTTAAAAATGTTTTACTGAATTAATGATTTTATTTAATAATATTTTTAGTTCAAATTAAAAAAAAAACAACTGAATTGGATATTCATTCATCCAAATTTATTAAAATTGATTAATTAATGGATTGGACCAAATTGTTCTTAAGTTTGAATATGAATGAATTAAATAATTTAAAATATCATTGTATGAATTTCTATGGATTGATGAATGATTTTTCATATATGAGGATCCAAAATCATCCATTTTTCACTACCTTATCATGTAATCAACAAAAAAACTAACAATGCATTGGTCTAGTAATTGAATCCAAAAAAATGACCAAAAAATCAAATATTTGATTCTCGTAAGCGACATTTATTAAAAATATAATCATATCCAAAATAATTGAGATTAGTTCTTTATCATAAGATGATAGAGATACAAAAAATAATAACCAACAAAAAAAAAGTAGAAGACAATGAGAGCACAGGATATGGGTGAAAAGAAAGCAAGAACATCATGAACCTCTCATCACTGATAAGAGAAATCTAAAATCCCCTCACCACACCCAATCATTTCCATTCTTTTCTTAGTCCACATCTTCACTTCACTCCCTTTGCCCTATTAACATAATAACCACTCTTCCTTAATCCCTCCAAAAAAACAAAACACATTCTCTTTCATACACCACTTTCTCTCTCTAAAATGGCCTCAGCAGCACCACACACCACTTTCTCTCTCCTCCGTTCCACCACCACCTCATCCACCCCTTCCACCCGCTCCTCCCTCATCCACCTCTCCCCCGCCACCACCACCACCGCATCCCTCCGCCTCCGCCCCATCCGCCGCCTGGGCTTCTCCGCCGCGGACCCGCTCCTGGCCCTCCACGTGGCATCAAGGGCTGCAACATTGAAGGGAAAGGGAGCAAGAGGGGTGGTTTCAATGGCGAAGAAGAGTGTTGGGGATTTGAGTTCTGAGGATTTGAAAGGGAAGAGAGTGTTTGTGAGAGCTGATCTGAATGTTCCACTTGATGATAATCAGAATATTACTGATGATACTAGGATTCGTGCTGCTATTCCTACTATTAAGCATCTTATTCAAAATGGTGCCAAAGTTATTCTCTCTACTCACTTGGTATGTTACAATGTTACATTATTGTTTTTTTGTACTATCAATATCAATGGTATCCCTCACCTTTTTTAGGTAAGACACTAATCATTTTGGGTGCGTGATTGACTCTCCCAACAATTGTTTGATCTTTTGTTGATACTGAGATCTAGCTAGACTAGTATTTTGTTTGTACATTATAAGAAAAAAAGAAAATGTATGCATGATGCATGAGTTTTATACCATGTCTTTGTGTCATGTAACATTTATATTTAATCATCATTGACTCTTCAACAACAAAAAATATTATAAATGAATGGTAGATGAGTATGTATGGATCAAACTTTACACAGAGCATATATATTACACTCAAAATATAAATGCAAGTTTTAATTACAAAAGCATATGAGATTTGTATAAAACAATGTGGTTTGAAGTTAGAAGATTGGAACTTTTCATAGTTACATGATTCGCGGTACCTGGTTCTGTAAAATTCTTCACTTTTTTGCATTGTTAGTACAAAGACTTTTATAATGAACCACTTAAGTGGTGCATGATAAGCTGAATCTGGTATATGGTATGCTGAATCCGGTATATGGTATGTTGAATCTAGTATATGGTACTTATGCTAAATGACTAAATGAGGGAAATATGTGAGTATGTAACTTTTGATGATTTTTCCAGGGAAGACCAAAGGGTGTCACTCCCAAGTACAGCTTAGCGCCTCTTGTACCTCGGCTTTCCGAACTCATTGGTGTCCAGGTATGTTTAAATTCTACAGAAGGTAAATAATGTATAATTGTTTAGAGTTTTGGTGGATAATTACAATATTTTGTGTCCTTTTCTGTTTGAATATGGGTAATTCATAGGTTGTCAAGGCTGAGGACAGTATTGGTCCCGAAGTAGAAAAACTGGTAGCTTCCCTTCCAGATGGAGGTGTTCTCCTTCTAGAGAATGTGAGGTTTTACAAGGAGGAAGAGAAGAATGACCCGGAGCATGCTAAAAAGCTCGCAGCTCTAGCAGATCTTTATGTGAATGATGCATTTGGTACTGCTCATAGGGCGCATGCATCAACCGAAGGGGTCACTAAATTCCTGAAACCATCTGTTGCTGGTTTTCTTTTGCAAAAGGTTGGTTTGTCTCTTCCTCATTTTTCACTAAATTACTATCAACAGCTGATCCAATTTTTTTGTTAACTATCTGAATGAAGTTCCTGAAGTTCAAAATCAAAATGATCACTTTTATGATGATTCATCTTGTAAATTGTAATAAGTTTGGTCTGTTGATATGGTGAGCTTAGAAACAACCTCTTCGTTTGTTGGGGTAAGGCTGCGTACATCTACCCTCCCATATCTTACTAAGTGGGAGCCTCGTGTATTGGGTCACCCTTTTTTGTTGATGTGAAGTAAAATCTCATGTCAAATGTAATCATTCCTCATTCTTTTAAGTTCAATAATTGTTTGTTACATCATGTTTTAGGAACTTGACTACCTTGTTGGGGCAGTATCAAGCCCAAAAAGGCCATTTGCTGCCATTGTCGGTGGTTCCAAGGTCTCATCCAAAATTGGAGTGATTGAATCACTTCTAGAAAAAGTTGACATCCTTCTTCTTGGTGGAGGAATGATCTTCACATTTTACAAGGCCCAAGGTCTCTCAGTGGGTTCATCCCTTGTAGAGGAGGATAAGTTGGATCTCGCTACAACACTAATAGCAAAAGCCAAAGCGAAGGGGGTTTCTCTCTTGTTACCAAGTGACGTGGTGATTGCAGACAAATTTGCTCCTGATGCAAACAGCAAGGTTTGTTTTCTAAGCTATGTTAGATAACATATTACTCAGAAAACCGGGTCAGTTGAACCACTCGAAATATTAATGATACAGCACGCAAACAGCTGTACTATCATTACCGAGTTATTGTTCATGTTTATTCATTCTGAATTTTTTTTGGAGCAAGAACTTAAGATTTACATTGGTCATTTTAGGTTGTGCCAGCATCTGCTATCCCTGATGGCTGGTTGGGATTGGATATTGGTCCAGATTCTGTTAAAACATTCAATGATGCATTGGACACTACCAAAACCATCATATGGAATGGACCTATGGGTGTTTTCGAGTTTGAAAAGTTTGCTGTTGGGACAGAGGTACGCAATCACACCGGTCTACGGAGTTAGGATCATATTATGGTTAATAGTGTTTGCACTTTGCAATAATATAAAATGTTTACCTAAAGTGAGGCATACTCATAAATAAGTAGGACTTAATTTTCTTTGTATGTCATTTACATCTCGTAAACCATACAATTGTTCATATCTATATACCAGAAGTAACTTGTTGGGTTAGGGAATATTTGAAATGCCATCTGCAGATACTAAAACTTCTTCTATCAGTATGACTATTACATATTTTGAATTTTGTACTCTTCCTTCAGGCTATTGCAAAGAAGCTAGCTGACCTCAGCGGAAAAGGAGTGACAACAATTATCGGAGGAGGAGATTCAGTTGCAGCCGTTGAGAAAGTAGGAGTTGCGAGCGTCATGAGCCACATATCAACTGGTGGTGGAGCTAGTTTGGAGTTATTGGAAGGCAAAGAGCTTCCTGGTGTCCTTGCTCTTGATGAAGCCACACCAGTTGCTGTGTAAGACGATTTTCCGTCTGGAAAAATTTTCCATCCTCGGGTGCCCATGTCCTTGTAACCTTGTTTAAGAGCATATATTCTAGGATCCTTCCGAGTTTCTTGGTGTAAATTTACCATTATGCCCTAGCTATTTGCTTCGCACATAAATTGTGTAACTGTAAACCCAGTCTGAAAGCCATAAATTCAAATAAATGCATCATTTGCTTCAACTGTTTTTGCTTTCTTTTATGACTGTTCGATCCATGTAGCCGACCTTATCTAGTGAGATATAGGCTTGATGGTTGTTGTTGGCGGGATTTAAAGCAAGTTTTGCTGGCATTGCATGCATGCCTTGACCTTGTGGAAGTGACAGGTTGTATTGAATAATAGCTTACAATATGTTTAGAAGGATGGATACCCAAGGAATTGTTGTGGACCTATACTTTTTAGCATGAATGATTGAAAAAGAAGTGGATACCATGAGCTCTAGAAAACATAAGGTCCATAATCTTTGCCTTGTACCCTTGACTTCACAGCATTAAATTATTGTCTCATTTCTTCTAAATGATCCTTAGTCACAAATTTGAGAAGCATCTTATCTTTCTATAAATTATCTGCTTACTTGTCAAAGTTAGAAGATGTTTTTAGTGGAACATTAGTATAAAGATTTATATACAGTTAATATATCGTTCATATTTATTTGTATTACTTATACTTAAGAGTCAATAGCAATTAAATATAAACGATGAATGATATAATGACAGTGTAAAAAAATTACATTGTTATTGTATATATTTTTTCTCAATGTTTTATTACCTTTACTGGGAAAAGAGTTCAGGACCTTGGGCCTTATATGTGATCCAATATCTAGAGAGGCCCCAAAGCAAAAGCTACTCAAGAATGCTGCTTATGCAGGATAATTTGTTTGTAAAGTAAACATAACTAACTATGTGTTTATATAGAAAAAAAATGTATATACTTTATATATTATCAATGCATTATTTATCATTCATATTTAATTATCATTGACTCATGTCCTTACATCATCTATAATTTATGTTTAATTACCATCGACTTCAAAAAATAATATAAATGAATAGTGGATGATACACTAATTGCATAACACTAACATTGCATAGATATTATAGTATTGTTTAAGAGTTTAAGAGATAATAATAGTATCATACACACAAACCAAATCATGTCCTTATCAAATTGCATATAATTAAAGCAGTTAATCACATTAGCAATTACAAATTCAAAGAATATGATAAAATGAATGGCCATGATGCTTATTGGAATATCCTTTTTTTTTAAGATTCCCTTCGCCCCTCCCCTTTTAAAAACATTGCATGTATATCAAAGCTATATTTTCTTCATTATTCACCAACATAGTATAATTCCTTTTGTTTTTCTATTTTCCAAAAAATTGAAGATTTTGCACTAACTTTCCACTAGCTACAAATGATAACTCAATGAATATTTGGATACAAATTCAATAGGTGGTACTTGATAGAATAAAGTAAACACAATATTCTTTAATAAAAAAGTAGAATAATTTTTATATGAATTCACATATAACCTAACAACTCTATTTATTCCATTTCTTTTCTAAGAAATATCTAAATAAAATTAGAATTACTTTTCTAATGGTGCAAAAAAAGAAAATCAATTTTCATTGTTAGGAGAAAAAAGGTCAACTTTAACAAATAAAGGAGAAAATTAAATTGCAAAGTCTGAAACCATGATGCAACATAGCCCTAATAACAATGTGTAACAGTGTGATTCAATTGTGAGGTGGCGGCTAGGGTTGTGAGATGGGTGAGGGTATGAGTGGACAATGTTTTTGTATTGTTTTATGAGATATGAATATCAATATGTGTGAACCAAACTATAAGTAAACGGTTCCATGAAAAATAAATTAAAGTCAACCAACAAACCTAACTTAGTTTATTTATTTTTTCATTATTATTGATTTTGAAATTTAATTAGTATTATTAATACCGTATTAATAATAAAATCGTTCAGCATACTCGTAAGGTGACACATCATTTACCTAATTAAACATTGTATCAGTGAAGATGATTATATATAATTAATTAAAGTATAATTAATGTTGTAAAATTAATAAGTAATATGATAAACACTTTTATTTACATTATTTGTTAAAGCAAATTGTGTGAATGGTACACTGTATTTCAAGAGTATAAACAAATGTAATAATTGTATATTTGATCCTTCACAATAATATTATAGTAAAATTAAGTTATTTTAAATAAAAATTGAGTTATATGATTGATATAGTTTAAATGAAAATTAACCGATTCTCATCAATGTGATTACATAACTAATATAGTTACTATATCATATTGATATGATGATTGATTCATCCAGTATTGTGATAACCGGACCGGACGATTCGACTGGTTTAACCACTGACCACCGGACTTGAAAATATTTTTGGTTTGTAGTCTTAACCGAGTGAGGGGTTGAACACTTTAAACTAAAGAAACTTTGGTCCAATCATATTAAATCGATTGAATCGCAATAACCCGGGAAGTGAACCGAATGACTCACTTAAAATAAAAAAATAGATCACTACTCTAATATTTTTTCTTCCGGTCTAAAAAAAGATGACATATTTCAGTATAATTATATAAAATTTTGTATTTATATATAAGTACTATATGTTTAGATAAAAATGATAAATTATATATGAAATCATTCGATTCGAACGGATAATTTAACTGTTTAAATTGGTTAAAGCTAATATAAGACATATTCTAATTTGATATCATACTGTAGAAGTCTTCCCTCTTGAGAATACTAGGTTTAATTCGGAATCGATTTCACTAAAAAAAACAAAAGAACATCTGACACGTGCGCTACGCACGGGTGACACCAGACAGTTCGCTCAACAAACCACTCTCGGTCCATAAATGTTCTAGAACGTTTCTTCACTCTCATCATTTTAAACTCGATCTATTTCCATTCCCCACTCAAATTTCAACCAAACCCTAAGGTAAATTTCTTCACCAAAGTTCGAATCTTTATTCCATTCCCTCTATTGGGTTCTGATCAATTTTTGTTTTTGTATCTAGATTTATTGAAAAAAATGGCAACAAAGAGAAGCGTTGGAACGTTGAAAGAGGCTGAGTTGAAGGGAAAGAGAGTGTTTGTGAGGGTTGATCTGAATGTTCCTTTGGATGATAACTCTAACATCACTGATGATACAAGGATCCGAGCTGCTATACCCACAATCAAGTACTTGACTGGTTATGGTGCTAAGGTTATCTTAGCTAGCCACTTGGTATGGTGTTCTATCTATCAATTTTTTGTTTTTTGTTTTTTTGATAGATCTGTGTTATGGGTTTGTGTTTTGATTTGATTTCGACTTGTATCCTTGATTTTCATTAGATTTGTGTTGTTGATAGGTTATATATACAATTTTTTAATATATGTAACTAGGGAATAGTTTCCTTTCGCTTTATATGTGTGTTTTTTTCTTTGTTTTGCTCAAAAGTGGAAGTATTTTTTATGATCGAAGGTTTGATAAGTGGTGATCCGAGTTGTGGTTTCATTTTTTTAATTTTTAAATGATTTTATTGGGAATTAAATTTTGAGTGAATACCTAAAAGAAAAAAAAAAAGGCCGGAAGGGTGAGCCTCAGCGCAAATGTAAAGTTGCTTGCCTCGTGATCTAAAGTCGTGTTTTCAGATCCTGTGAATAACCTCTTCGCATGCGAGGTTAAGATTTTTTACATCTACTCTCCCATACCCCACGAGGTAAGCTGATAAATGGTGATCCAATTTGTGGTTCCATTTTTTTAGTTTTTAAATGATTTAATTATGAATATAGTTTTGAGTGAGTACCTAAAAATAAAAAGGCCAGAGGGTGAGCTTCGGTGCAATGGTAAAGTTGTTTGCCTTGTGACCTGAAGGTCATGTTTTCAAATCCTGAGAACATTCTCTTCGCATGCGAGGTTAAGGTTATATATATCTACCATTCCCAGACCCTACTAGGTGGGATGAGCGCATCATGTACCGGTCACCCTTTACTTGAAAAATAAAAAGGGCAGCCAAATACATGAGGTCTGTAAGGGTGGATGTACACAACCTTACCACTATATAGTTCCTTGGATTAGAACATGTGACTTCCATGTCACAAGGCAACAATTTTGCATGAGAAATGAGTATCTCAACTTGGAAGAATCCAGATTCTGATCAGAAGAGTTCTTTTACCTCAACTTGGAAGAATCTAGATTCTTTCACTTGGACAAATTTGGTTATTTACACTTCATTTGTTTCACTGCGATCTCAAAATCTGAATGTTTGCTGATATGGTTATGGGGTTGTTCTTTTTCTTTTTTGGTGGCTTTATATATCATAGTTAAAGAGTTAAGACTTAAGAGTGTATCTGTGCATGAAATAGAAATGTGATGTGAATGATGATAGTTTGAAAAATGATTTTGCCTTGAATATGATGTTTCCAGGGACGTCCAAAGGGTGTGACACCCAAGTACAGCTTGAAGCCCCTTGTACCAAGATTGTCTGAACTTCTTGGAAATGAGGTATGCCTTCTACACTTCTCTTTGCTTTTTTTGGCATGCTCTCTTGTTATAATATTGAACCGTCATGCTATTTTTTACTGATCATAGGTTAAGATAGCAAATGACTCTATTGGGGAGGAAGTTGAGAAATTGGTAGCAGAACTTCCAGAAGGTGGTGTCTTGCTTCTAGAGAATGTAAGGTTCTACAAGGAAGAGGAGAAGAATGACCCGGAATATGCAAAGAAGCTAGCTGCTCTTGCTGATGTCTATGTCAATGATGCATTTGGCACTGCCCACAGAGCTCACGCTTCTACCGAAGGAGTGGCTAAATACTTGAAGCCTGCTGTTGCTGGGTTCCTTCTGCAGAAGGTATGTAGGAAGTAATTGAGATTTCTGTTAAAATTTGGGTGATTTACATTTTTGATTGATCTGTTACCTGTTTACCGTTTTCAGGAGCTTGACTATCTAGTCGGAGCCGTATCAAACCCCAAGAGGCCATTTGCTGCTATTGTGGGTGGATCAAAGGTGTCGACCAAGATTGGTGTTATTGAGTCCTTATTGTCCAGTGTTAATGTTCTCTTGCTTGGTGGAGGGATGATCTTTACCTTTTACAAGGCCCAAGGTTATTCCGTTGGATCATCTCTTGTGGAGGAAGACAAGCTTGATCTTGCAACTTCACTTATTGAAAAGGCGAAATCCAAAGGGGTTTCTCTGTTGCTTCCAACTGATATAGTCATAGCTGACAAGTTTGCTGCTGATGCTAACAGCAAGGTACTGGCATTTTCTCGGAGCTGCTTGGACAATATTGGTTTCTTTATTATAATATAAAACCCTTTCTCTTGAAATTCAAACTTGTGAAATGATGGAATTAGGAGTTCTGTCGATTTACCGACAATTTATCTTCATTCTCGAATTCATCTACATTTCTGAACTAATGAAATATGCTAATGAGTTGATGAATAGTATTTAGAATGTTGGGATATACATAAAGCTCTTCTTTTACATGTTCACAGATTGTGCCAGCATCAAGCATCCCAGATGGATGGTTGGGATTGGATATTGGACCTGATTCCATTAAATCATTCAGTGAAGCATTGGACAACACTCAGACCATCATTTGGAATGGACCAATGGGTGTTTTTGAGTTCGAGAAGTTTGCAGCAGGAACAGAGGTGCGAAATTATGTTCAATTTATTGAAATTGTTTCAAAATGCTTCACTGTAAACTAGGCTCCCAATCTCTGGACCTGTTTTGTCATTTTTGTTTATGGCATTAAGTTTAATAGTTGGTTTTTCTTTTAAATTATGTGTGAAAATTGACTTTTAAAATTGCTCCATAAGCCACCAACAAGGATTTGGAGGCCTTGCTAGATCCCCAAGATGACCAAAAGGTCAAGGGTTCGATTCCTAGAAACACTTGTTGGGAGGGGCAGTCATGCACCCCGAAAAGGATTAGTTCCTTACCCGATGAGACGATATCCTTGGTAGTACCAAAGAAAATTGTTCCATAAGCCACTGCATGCATCCTTCATAGACCGTGGTCATATGTACCCATGAAATGCTCCCAGGACTTGGAATCTTATTACTATGCTACTTCAATTTCCTTAGTTTGACATTTTAGACTGAGGACTATTCTCTTTTCTACACAGACCATTGCCAAGAAACTAGCAGAATTGAGTGGCAAGGGAGTAACAACTATCATCGGAGGAGGTGATTCAGTTGCGGCTGTGGAGAAGGTTGGCCTTGCTGACAAGATGAGCCACATCTCTACTGGTGGTGGTGCCAGCTTAGAGCTTCTTGAGGGAAAACAACTTCCTGGAGTCCTTGCTCTTGATGAAGCTTAATCAAACACCAAATAGGCCTGACCCTTTTGTTGTATTTTGTGCTTTCTTATTATATGGTTGGGTTTCAACCAATGTTAGATTTTGAGGTTCAACTAATATTGGGATATCTTTCAGAATAAGATGTATTTGTGGCATCTATGGTGATGCATTGTGCTTTATCAAATTGTTCCCAGACAATGCTCATTTCCAAATTGGTCTTTTTGGTGGTTTTCTTTTTCTATGGTAGTATTTATGTTTATTTTGATATGTTCCTGATTTTTTTCTCATGCAATGCAAATCATCACCCAAAGGCTTGTTGCATCTAGGACAATTTTTTTCCATACCCATGTTTCTCCATATTTTATTAACATCAAGTGAGGGATTTACTTACTCCACCTATTCTAGTCATCAATTCTAGGGAAATTCAATGGTTTGAATTAGTGATATAATATCAAAATGACAATAGTATACAGATTCTCCTAACTAAATCTTCTGAAAAAGATAGCTCAACCTACATTTATTGACTGATTATCTATACTTTTGTCTTACTAATCCACGAAGATTGGAGAAAAACAGACCCTCCCCCAAGAAATCTTCCAACAGCACCTTTGTCACAGACACAAGAAACTCACCCCATCATTCAAGTACATACATTAGCAGCAATAAGATAGCAGGCTATGAATTGTTTCTGCCATCAATTCATAGTGACATGCTCTTTTTACACTTCCCCTTTATTCACATCCAAGCTTTAATCTGTATCTTCTCCACTACCTCTGAACATGTAACGGCTTCTTCGCCAATGGTTACTTGGTTTCTGTAACATTTTACATCACTTTTCCTGTATCCTCTTGACTGCTTGTTTCATATCTTGTATCCTCTTGATCGTATTGTGTCAAATCTTATCTCGTATCCTCTTGATTATATTGTATCATATCTTGTCTCGTATCCTAACTGTGTATGCATAAAACTCTTAGCATCCTTCCTATCCTCCTATGAGATTGTTGTTTCAGAGCCAAAGTGAATCAAACGATTTTACAAGAAAGACAAGAGTCAAGAACTTATTATCACCTCCCCTCAAATATCTAGCTACAATCTAACCCTCAACTAATTTTAAATGCTTTGTGCATAATCCTCCTAACACACAAACTCTTGATTTTAAAGACAGTTTTTATATCGAAGCTTCACTAAAAAGAGTAAACCAAATGTTAATCCAATTTTGAGGTACAAAGAGGCTAATGCTAAGAGAAATTAGAGGCGAAATTATTAGGAAATATTTTACAAATTGATATTTTATCAATAAATATGATATATGATATACAATAGAAGTTGATGTTCATTCCATATAGTTAACTTCACTAAGTGGAACTAAGGTTCGGTTATTATTTAAGACAGGATCATACTTTTTTGTATATTTAATTTTCTATCATTAATTCCCTGTTATCGTTTTTTATAATGGAATGACTTTGTTGGCAGTAGTGATGAAGTAGTTTTTGAATAGCAGTGGATGTATCTTCCCTAGTGGTTGGTTCTAAGTGTGGTTATTTTAATCCATTTAGGAGCAATAATGGTCAACCACAACAGGATATGTTCAAAGTCTAAATGGTATTTTGATAATGCAAATATAGGTAAATTTATTTCTATACATTTTACAAGAGAAAAAACTTGACATTAAGAATGTAGATATTATCACAAAATAAGAGGAAAAACTCTTGTGATGACTTGCACTCTTATGATCATTATTCTCATTTTTTGACCATATCAATTAGTATGAATGACAATTTTGTCATGCTACTTAGTTTCCTTTTTAGTCTTTGACATAGGAAACTATCATTTGAAATACAACTCTCAAATGAAGAAATACAAGATCACAACTTTAGATAGAGCCTTGGTACTCATAACTTGTAAGGAAATTGTCTGCTTACATGATGGAGCAGCTATCACGATTCCTGCATAAAGACATGCATATGATCATATATCCCACTAAAATTTGCACTCAATCATAAGGTTCTAATATATTTTGCTAAATGTAAGTAAATGACAGTCGAGTGCACGAAACTCCTACTTAGTGGGGTATGAGGTGATAAATGTGTGCGTAACTTTATCCTAGAGATTGTTTCCAGATTTTGATAAATGTATATATATATGATGTTTTTTAGTTTTAATCTCTACTTAAATTTTATTCATTTTAGCATGTAGAGATACTAATTACAATGTGCTTTGAGTAGTTCACCATGGACCAAAACAACACTATTTTTTTTTAAAATATAGGGACTAAAACAAAAGAAAACCATATTTATGATGATCTAAAACACATTTAAACATAAAATCTAAACCTCTCATTTTCTTTTAAAATATGAAATGACATGTGAGAGAAAGGCATGAGTATTGTTGGAGAAGCATAGGTCAACAAGTAAGTCTTGCACAAAAAGTTGTTTTTAGTTCTATGCCTACTAAAAAGGTAAGCATCCAAGATTTGTACCTCTTTGTTTCTTCATATTTGCTTAGAGCTTCCACAAATTTTAGCCAGAGAGTACTAGTATCCTGAGGGTTCACTTTTTTTGGCCCCACAAAGTATGCTTGTGCAACAAAGTCTGGAGCTCTTTCCCTGAATTACAATCATTCAATTCAGCACCAATTGGTCAAAAGTGTCAAGAGAATAAATAGTGAAGACAATAATGAGTAAAATTCACCCATTTTCTGTTGAGTAAACACATTCTGTTGTTTCAGAGATTCCGTTGTCATTAGCTAGTCCTCTAATAACAACTATGATGCTTCAATGTCAACTCTTGACATTAAATTCCTTTGTTATTGTTTGACATCAAAATGATGTGAATGATATAAAAGGACTAATTTGATCTTAAAAGTTAACATTGAAATACCATTTCGATGTATTTATTATTGGACTATCAAAATGGGGCCAGGATCCTCTTCAGTACTGGAGATGAAAGTGCATGAAAAACAAAAAGAAAAAATGGTATGATATGACAGTTTTTTACCTTTTAGATGAAACATAATGACATTTTTGCTATTCAATACAAAAGCAAAATCAATAACTCTTTTTGAGACACTTGATTTCTAAAAAGTTTGAGACCTCCCTCAAGAGTCAAGAACAGCCCTCATAACTCATAAGACTAACTCATAAGACTATACATATTTCTAGAACGTCAATTCAAAAATTTTGAAGATTTTTAATTTTTATATAGTTTGATGTTTGGACCCATGATAACAACAAAATTAGTATTTGACACCCCACCAAACACACCACTAATGTCCAAATTAAGAAGAATCATTAGTATTGATCAGACATACCTTCCTTCATATTCTGATAACCATGCTACATAGGCAGCACCAAAGTACATGGACACAAATGGACATTTTAGATCATCAACACTTTCAAGTTTATAAGCCCTGTAGCCCAATTCCCTGAACAAAACAAAGACATAGCACACAAACATCAATACATCATAATTAACCCAAGAAAGAATAAGATTGCTTATAAACTAGTATGCCCTTTTTTTTTTTGCAACAATCAAATGGACAGTTTCTTTATTTTACGAATAAAAGGTAGATGCAGTTTCTTTATATTTCTACATGGTGGTATATTACCACATGAAACAGAAAATTGAACTTTAGAATTTGACAAAGCCAATGAATAATTGCTGAAGAAGAATGTCACCACAATACTAGCTTTTAAAATGGATGGCAATGACTATGATCTAATCTATATATAAATGTATATGTATATATGAAATTTCCAAGATTGACACTCACAAACATGCTTGTATTTTAAAATGTAATGATGGACATGTCCTATACTTACAGGTAAATCCAGTAAGCAGTGGCATAGTCAATCCCCATTATTCCAGGCCGTTCTCCAACTCCATTTACCAAACGGTTGCTAACAACCTCCGAAATGGCACAAAGTACTGTCTGTGCCCCAAACAATATTTCGGAACAATCAGAGGGAAACAAATATTTAGTCACTTATCGACCATTTGCAAGTTGGTTTTTTAAGGAAAAGAAATAGAAGCCTTCTTTTACCTCCCGTCAAAAAACTAATTCGCAAACAAATCCTGTAGAGTAAATATTACTATTCATAAAACCCAAAAAAATAGGTTGCTTCATTTTATTTATGATATCATTCTACAGGATTTGGATCCACTCCGATAGTTACACCTCTCCAGCAGTTATTGGAGCCATAATCTCACACGAGGATGATGTGTATTGCGAACCTTTTTATTTATATATCATCTCACACAAAGTATGATGTAGGAAAGAGCTCCAGTATTTGGAGTCCGGAGAAGATCGAAATTCCACTCTAGATGATACACATAGTGTTTACTTACACAAGGGTCAGGGTTCTCAACTTTTTAAACGTATTCAATCTGTGTGGTAGGCCTGCCTTGACTGTAATTATCCTAATCATTTCTAACTTTTGGTAAAATCAAACTCATTCCTTAAGGCAATATACTTACAGATTTAATTTTCTTTGTTAGGAGGTGTTTGTATAGAACTATATCTGCAACTGCCTGCAAGAAAAAATCAAAATGATGAGTCACATTATTCATACCATATGCATTTCATTCATTAAACAATAAATAATTTGAAATATTTGAGTGTATGCTATTGCTATCTTTAAGTGGATGTGAAGCAGGAGCGTGAATCCCATTTCAGCTTGGTGTATGGAAAAATAACAAGAACAGCAAAGGGCCAAGTGCCCGAGGCTTCCATCTAATAAGATCCGGGGAGGGTGAGTATATGCAGCCTTACCCTAGCAAGCAGAATGGTGCTTCCAGGATTTAAACCATAACCTCATGGTAGTAACCTTACTGTTGTGTTTGGACTCGCCCTCTTAAGAAACTAACTAATGCAAGATAATTTATCCATTACTAGCGTACCTGAAAAATTACTCATATAGATCCATACCTTCAATTCCACCCAGGAGAGATATGGTTCACCGTTTTCATCTTGATTGAAACGCACCTTTCCTTGTCTCTCTTTCGATTTATTCCACTCTTTTTGGACCTGAGGATGATTCCACATATCTGCCATATCTTCTGGAGAAGCTCTGGAGTCCCAATATGTGTCATCACTTGCATCTAAATTTAAAAACATAGCAATTCAATGAAAGACTAATGTTAAGACATTTAGAATATATTCAAAATCATATGAAAGGACTGATAGTTTTCAGAACAATATGTATGTGAACTAGATTCATGGTAAGGATTAAATAAAAAGAACCAATCTTCGATGATACTCATCAACTTAAAAGTTAGAAGCAAAGCAAACAATCCAGGAAAACACCATCAACCATTTACTTTGTGACTGTTTCTGCACAACATGATGCAGATTACTTTATATTTGAACAGAGTAACAATGTTATATATTTATCCGAGTTGATTACGATAGTGACCTAACTTATTAAACTAACTTTTCCATCTGACAAGTTTATCGTCTTTTTCTATTGCCTCTTGATCTTATCTAGACTCAGCATTGCAGGACTAGATGCCAAAACAAAAATATAGAACAGAAATGATAAACAAAATTGAACTCACAATTATCCAATTTAATTAACATATATTAAAGGGGTACTGATAACACCGGTAAAAGAATGCACAAAAAGAAGAAGAAGATCCGAACAAAATCGATCCAGAATCAATTGAATTCCGGATACTAATACCTCTTTATTGATTGCAAGATTAGAAGAAATCAATGAAGAACCCTAATTGATTCCCTGAATCAAATCCCCTCCTACTCAATACATCCCAAAGCTAAACTTCTCTAAAACTAGCTCTTTATTTATAGCCTAACTAACAACTAACCACTAGGGGTATTTTTGGAATCTTTTAACCACGTTCCTATTTCCCCTTCTATATACATTTTCAATATTAGGCTTTGGCTTTGGCCTAACCCTATCAGGTACTTAAGCATATTCACATGCCAGAATTACTAGGAATTAGTACTATAAGAGTATAAGGTAAGATATGGGCCTTCACAGGGACTAATTATCCATGTTTGTGTAGAAATTGGAGTTTCAATAGGTGTTTTTGATGTTCAAATTGTTATCCAGAAACTAACTCAGAATGTTGCTTGACCACAGACAAATCTAGAGGAAAATTGTTGGAGGGTCTAGTGAGGAAATTTTATGAGGGGAAGGGGCCCTCAGGCTCCAAGAGGAGCTGCCCCAGCCATGAGGAAGATTCAATTTGTTAATGCCATAAACTTCAATGGCTAAGTGTGATAACATCATAAACCTCAAAAGTAATGTGACAACATAAACATCAAGAAGGTTGGTATAATTTTTTAAACTAAAATAATGACATCAAGCAATGTCTCTTGTATCTCACAAAATGGAAATTAAAAAGCAGCTTAAGGTGGGCATGCAGGGTAGGGGATCTGACCTGTTGGTTTTTCTGATGAAGATTCTCGACGATTGCTTGGAGCATGATAGTCATCATGAGCAGATTTTCTGCACAAGGACAGGGATGAAGTACCAGAAATCAGACATTATGAATAACTCATTAAATTTGAGCTTTCCTTCTGAGGTCTAACCCAGAAAACAGACTATGGTTCATAATTTAATACAATGCTGGTGTTTCGATCTCTCATTCGCAGATATATATAGAGATGGCAGCAAAGAAAGAAAGATCATACATGCTAGAGATTGGAGTTCTAATACTTGACATGCACGTTAGCCTGATTGTTAGGAATATTTTTGCATTTATACCATCTGAACTAGAGCCAAAATCTTAAAAGCATAGACACATAAGTTCGTTTTTCCCACATGCATCTAACTGTAGTTTCTCAAGCTCCATTTATTTGCAGAAAATGAGATGAATACAAAAAATGTTTTTTAGGAAGAAATAGTTTCTAGAAATGATTTTCGATGAGGATAACATTGTGGGAGTATAACTATTGCTAACTACTATTTTAGCCATAAATACTGATCTGCAAATAAATACTAATAGACAAAGTTAGCAAAGTGAGAGGGTGAGCATCCAATTGTAATTGCTGCTTAGTGACCATTATGTCACGGGTTCAAATCCTGGAAACAGTCTCTCGAGTTGCGGAAGTAGGCTGCATACATATACTCTCCTCGGTCCTCACGAGGAACTAGGCTGCCCTCTAGACAGAATTAGCAAAGTGCCCAAGAGCATAATTGTAAGAAAATGTCTTAAAAAATGGCGACCCAATGCATGAGGCTCCCACTATGTGAGGGGAGGAGATGTACAAAGTCTAACCCTTGAGATCAAAGTGGATGTTTCCCGAATTTGAACCATGTGACCTCCTCATAAGACAACAACCTTATGGTTGCACCAAGGCTCACCCTCAATGTAAAAACAATCTCTTGAAAGTTCACAAGGCTCCCGCCAAGTGGGAATAATAGATGTACACACTCTTATTCCAGCAATCAGATCCTATTTTCACTGTAACCTTCATTTGACAAAGCAGTAACCTTACTACTGCACCAGGCTCGCCCTCAATACACAAACAGACTTTTGAAAATTTCAAAATCTTCAAATAAAACTACATTTTACCAATATGGAAAAGAAGGAAGCACCTGGATGGAAAACTTTCTTTGACTGAGAGATATCCTTTCCAATAGCGTAAAGTTGATTTTTGAGTTGCCTTCTTTGTACCACCTTTATATGCCCTTACAATGAACTCTTCATTTCTTTGTCTGCAGGCCATGCCCTCAGTCATAAATATTTCAGAACAAACAATCATGAGTCATGACAACCACTATGCAATATTCATTTCTGGAGCATACTCTATACATGGACCAAGTGAAGCATGTGGAACTTACTTGTTATCAAATGTTGACAACCACTTAATATAAGCAGCACCAAAATATACATTTGCAAAGGGTTTGAACAGAAAATCTGTATTCCCTTCTCCATATTGAACATAACCTGATTCACTGTAAGCTGCAGTTAACCTCTGAGAACCATAATCTTATAGCAACAAAATAAGGAACTTTTTCAGCTTTTTAGCGCATGAAATGAGCGTTCAACATCTAGCGAATACCTCATCAACTGCTCAACAGTTTTTGGTGAGAGTTGCATAAGCCCCAATTTAGGCTCCTTAGATTTATTGTCAGATTGCATAACAAGTAGTTGCCTATCACTTTCAAGTTCTGCAATAGCACAAACCATGCTCTGCAGCAAACAAAAAATGTATGCCTTACAAATTATAATCACTATTGACATTCTTAACAGTTGGAATTATTTATCTTAATCATAATAGTGATGCAAATTAGTATGAGTTAAAGGGTATATAAGGAAAGAGTTCTATGACCCACATTATTTATCTGAATCATAAAAGTGACCTAAATTAGTAAGAATAAAATCATTTTTCTCTAGACCTTTACCCTATATTACTAATCTCAAAGGAAATTAAAACTTCTGTCAAAGAATAACATAACGTGTAGCTCATCCTTATGATCATATGATTCTTCATAGCAGACTGAATTTGACCAACCAACAAGGTGTTGGTCTGGTGGTGTAAGACCTTGCTAGATCTCCAGAATGACCAAAAGGTCAAGGGTTTGATTCCTGGGAGCGACACTTGTTGGGAGAAGCAATCACATACCCCGAAAGGGATTATTTCCTTACTCATAAGGTGAGGGGATATCCTTGGTGGTACCAAAAAAAGACTGAAATTGACCTTATACAACATTCTTCCTTCAACTTTTTCTTGTGTCCCCCTTGTAGCTAGGTAAGATTGGGGTGTTGGGCACCTATTTATATTTCCAATGTTTGATATCAACTTCAACAAATCCTAGACTACACTATTTTTACAACAGCACTACAGTGATGTAAAATATAAAAATTCAAATGTCCTACTGCCAAAAAAAAGTGAGAGAAATCAAACAAAAAGAGTAAACTAGCAAGAGTTAAATTAAAAAAGGTCAATATCAAAGATCATGCATGTAAAGGACTCATCTTTATTTTAATAATGGATTGGCAATGAAGCAGTAAGTTAACCACTACATTGGGATTACAGATTTAGAGTTTCTTGTCACTATTTTTTGGGAAGAAAAAGCATGTAACATTCAATAACTATAACACCATTATTTATTATGCTTAAAGAATATTAGTATATCTTATTTGGGACTCTGAAAATAAGATTACAAAGTAATATGATATACTAAAACAAGAAGCAGACATACAGGATCTATCTGTGAATGAAAGTGCCTGCCAATTACAATGTCAGCTACAGCCTGGAAATGCCCAAAATGATACAAAGTAAAAAAACAAAGGAGAATGCAATCATCATATAGCAACATACTTTAACATTGTGTTTAATTTACAATGAAAAGTTGAGGAAAGAATAAATGAGGAAAGAAAATGAGTAAAAAAAGTAGTGATTCTTTAGTTGTTAGGTGTTATAGAAAATTGAAAGAAAGTAGGGAGGAAAAATATATTTACTATTGAAACTAACATTGACACTATGCATCAGTTAGTTTTTTGGAGTTAGCAATAGGAAAATCTTTTCACTTAGGTACTCCACCAAATGGTAGAGAGAAAGCAAAATGACATGGGTCATATTAATTCTGTTTCAAAAGATGATGAGCATCAACATAAAGGTAGCATTGCTGCTTAGTAATCATGATTTACAGAGGTTCAAATTGTGAGGTGAGGCTGCCTATCTACCTTCCCTGTAAACTATGTGAGAGCCTCTTTCACCAAGCTGCCCTAAAAAGTTTGTCTATTTCAGAATTTTGAAATTTAAAGGCACTAGTAGTTCCTTAAAGCATTGAAACACAAGAACCGTGAATTGGTTCTTGTATACCAATTCATTGTTCTTTTGCGAATTGGTTCTTACATACCAATTCATAGTTCTTTTGCGAATTGATTCTCTATAATTAACGAATCAGATTTTCACCTATTGTTAAGTTAAAGAAAGAACAAAGAAAAAAAATGTAATTGGTGATATGCATTCACCTATATGAATGAGTTATAACAAATAATTTTATGTTAGGGTATTTCTCCTATGGTAAAGCCAAAGTTGATTCAAACCTACAAAAAGTGACACTAGAAATGGTTGTGTAGAGAGCTATAAAAATCTTACTGAGTATTCCCTAACGTACCCGTATTTGATAGGATAGCGTACCTCAGACTATGTACTCATACACGTACCAAAGAGAGCCACTACCTCGTATTAGGTGACTATGCCTTAAAGCATCCCAAAGAAAGGGGGGAAACTTACATGAAGCAGCTTTTGAGAGATTTAACCAAATCTTAATACATGTGTATATTATAAGTTGAAGCATACAACCAAGAAATTCCAAATTTAATCAAATCCTTAAGGTAGAGTAAATTGTGTTACCCTCATTTCAGTCTGTGTTAAGTATGGCTGCCCATCAGGGTCACGAGAGAGGTGAATCTTGTGACCTTTCACCTCTCCAGCTTTTAACCATTCTTCACTCACTTCAGGTACCTCCCACATTGCCTCCAAGTCCTCCAGGTCAACACAATCATCCCAATAGGTGAAGCTGATGGTCATCCTGAAATAAAATTAATGAATCAAAATCCAGTGAATGTATTAAGAGTTCGTTTGCGAGTTGAGTTTTGGAGGGAATCAATAGAAAGGGAAAGTAAATCTTCAGAGGCATCACATTACTCTGATTACACTCCAAAAACGAACTCATAAAAGAAAACAGAGAATAACATTGTAGTTGCTATTTCTGTTAACATTAACAAGATCTTTGACTCCGTAGGCTAATTTGGAGTCAAAGACCAAGCGGAGAATAGAAGGGGAAAGGAATTCTCCAGAGGCATCACATTAACCTCGATTATCCTCTAAAAACCAACTCGATTAAAACACATAGAATAATATTGTGTTGCTATTTGTGTTAACATTAACAAGATCTTTGACTCCATTGGCTAATTTGGAGACACTAGAAGCTACTAGGAGTCAGAAACAAGCAAATTGAGAAGTCAAAATTGGCTTAGTGATTATCAAAATTGAATTCAGAAATAATCTCTACAATCTGTATTGGAATCCAAAGTCGGGTAGTGATAAAAAACTATGATATGACAAGAATAACTTCATCAAGCAAAATTTTACAAGGCAGAATAGCTACAAACTTTAAATACCATGCAGCATTTATTTGGGTCTGTCAAAAAGTCATTTACAAAAGTCATTTTGATCTTCACTAATCCAACAGAAATAAGCTACAAAACTCTCAAATTACCTATCTTGTATTTAAGACTTACATAACTCTCTCATTTACTCACATATTTTGTGTTGAATTCAATTTACTGCATAACACGTACGAGTTCATAACCGACCTCATAAAATTAACATAAAAAGTAACAAAGTGCATACTCGATTAAACCATGTACTTTTATTACGTACCAGGTAATTATAAGTAGAACTTAAAGCGAGCTCATTGTCACTGGTGCCAACATGCATTTTGTTTTAAGTAACCCCCAAAAAAAGCATGATTTATTTACAAGGAGAAAAGAAATGCAGCCCAGGGAAGGTCACAATCCATAATAGAGCTTTTTTCATGCTTCATTCAACAATTGCTCAGAAAAATTAAACAATGTAACGATTGATTAAATCTTGTTGTTCAAATAAACATGGTAAATGTGACATTGGAGAACCCATCTAAGAAATCATATAAACATCAAACACATATTGTACCCACAACCCTAAATTCAAAGACCCTCAAAATCAAATTCACCCCAAAAACAAACAACATTGTATAATCATGTTATTTTCAGATTCCACATGCATCCAATTCCTAAAGAATAAATGCCCATTTGTAACAAATCTAATGCAACAATAGAAATTTCAAATCAAATCATTCCTCTACATAGAATGAATAAAGAAATGAATATTAAATATAAATTACATCCATGTTGCATACTTAATTAGAAGGTGTTAGAGAGACAAAATTGTTTTGCAAGGAAATGGGAAAAAGTTTTCTTGGTCATGACAATGAAAGAATTTTGTTACATAGGGCCAACCTTTTTTTACCAGGAATAAGGTTGTTTTGATAACAGACATTATTTTAATCAGGAACACGTGCGTTGTTATAATGTAAGGTCAACGCATCTAGTATGTGTCTAAAGTCAAAAGTTCTCAATTTTGTGAAGGGTGGCATATTTGATGTGAGAGGAATATTAAATAATGGTAAGATTGGAAGTATAATATAAATGTGTTGTATATCTAAAATATCGGAAGATTTGAAAAAACTGCATTATCAAAATAAATGAAATGGATATAGTATTATAAAAAATTATAAATTTACTTTAAAAATATTGTATGATGATTCTGTAGTACCGTTTTGTGTGTTTTGTTGGATTGTATATTATTACTTACAAAAAACTAATTATTGATTCATATACTAGGAAAATTGCATTCAGTATCTTGGATTTGTCATGATTCCATAAAAGGACTACCGTGCCATTATAAACTTATATCTTTTACTGTCCAATAATAACCCTCTATATAATTATCTTCTTAAATTATCTCCTGAATCAAATGAGATTTTTCTCTCTAACTTCTATCATCTCTACTATGCCAAATGCAACATTAAGCTCTACTATTTCAACTTTTATGTATTCTTATGACTGGGAGATTGTTTGTGCATAAATAGTTATCTGATGAGCAATATATAACCTATGAAAATATAGTCGGTTATGTTTTTGTATGGTTTGAATAAGGCTATATATAAAGTCTCAACTGATGAATACAAAGTATGCAAGTTTTCTATCTTTCTACTGTTCTTCATTTTTTGAGTTATAACAATTGGTATCAAAGCTTCGTAAGGGGCCTGATATAGAGTGGTAAAGTGTATGTGATAGAGTGTGTGTAAGAAGTGTGAGCTAAACACAGAGGGAGATAAGATGTCAATCTCATATAAGTTTGTGCAACCATCCATTACGAGATTCAATGGTCATTATGATTATTGGTCAATGATTATGAAGAATTTCCTTAGGAGCAAGGAGATGTGGAGCATAGTGGATGAAGGGATGCTTGTTGCGGCAATTGGGATAGCACCAGCAAGTGAAACGCAGAGGAAGCTCGTGGAGGAGGGCAAACTCAAAGATCTGAATGTCAAGAACTTCTTATTCCATGCAATTGATAGAGAAATTCTGGAAACAATTCTTGACAAAGGGATGTCGAAGGCGATCTGGAATTCAATGAAACAAAAGTATCAAGGGTCCACGAAGGTGAAAAAGGCACAACTTCAAGCCTTGAGAAGGGAGTTTGAGTTGTTGGCTATGAAAGAAGGAGATAAGGTGAACAACTTTATGAGACGAACCTTGACTTTGGTGAACAAGATGAAGTCAAATGGTGAGACAATGGAGCAGTGTATAGTGGTTAGTAAGATACTTAGATCATTGATGGCTAAGTTTAATTATGTTGTTTGCTCAATAGAGGAGTCAAATGATCTAAGTACTTTGAGCGTTGATGAGTTGCATGGTAGTCTGTTGGTTCATGAACAAAGAATGAAGGGATACCAAGAGGAAGAACATGTGTTGAAAGTGGCTCAAGAAGACAGAACAAGCAGATGAAGGGGTCGAGGTGTGTTTAGAGGAGGACGTGGCAGAGGTAGAGGAAGACAACCTCTAAACATAGCAATTATTGAGTATTTCAAATATCATAGGTTGGGGCACTTCCAATATGAGTGTTCTAATTGGAAAAAGAAGGCAAATTATGCTGAGTTAGAAGAAGAAGAAGAGATTTTGCTGGTCTTATGAAGAACCTCAACAAACAAACAGAGAAGAAATATGGTATCTTGATTCGGGCTGCAGTAATTATATGACATGGAACAAAGAATGGTTTCTGAATTTGGAAGAAGACTTCAGCATGCCAGTAAAACTTGGGAATGATATGAGAATGGTAGTGGCAACAAAAGGAAGTATAAGGATGCAATTAAAAGGCATAACCTAGGTAATATTTGATGTCTACTATGTTCCTAAGCTTAAAAACAATTTATTAAGCATAAGACAACTTCAAGAGAAGGGGTTAGCCATTTTAATTCAGGATGGGACTTGCAAAGTATTTCATCCTATGAGGGGTTGATTATGCAAACTAATATGAGTGGGAATAGAATATTTCATGTGTCAGCCTCCATGCAACCGAAAAATTCCTCGTGTTTGCAAGCTGAAGTTGAATCAGATAAAGAGGCTCACATGTGGCATTGTCGATTTGGGTACTTGAATCATAAGGGACTGGGAACACTTACCTACAAGAAAATGGTGATTGGATTACCCCCTCTAAAAACTCTGAAGGAAATATGCGCCATATGCTTAACCGACAAGTATCATAAAAATCATGTAGCAAGGAAGAGTTTGCGGAGAGCATCAAAGCAACTTCAACTAGTGCACTCAAGTATATATGGTCCCATCAAGCCTGCTTCAAACAATGACAAGAGGTACATCTTAAGTTTTATCGATGATTTTTCTCGTAAAACTTGGATATATTTTCTACATGAGAAGTCAGAAGCATTAGTAACATTAAAAAATATAAGACTTGTGTTGAAAAGGAGATAGGTGCATACATAACTTGTTTGAGGACATATAGAGGTGGTGAGTTCACCTCAAAAGAGTTTGGAGAATTTTGCCAATCACATAGCGTTAGTAGACAATTGACATTAGCTTATATTCCTTATCAAAATGGAGTTGCCGAAAGAAAAAATAGAACGGTTATAAATGTTGATCGTTCTATATTAACCGAAAAACAAGTTCTTAAAGCATTGTGGCCTGAGGCTGTGAGATGGTCTGTACACATTCAAAATCGATGTCCAACAGTAGCAGTTGAAAACAAAACACCAACATAGGCATAGAGTGGTGAGAAACCAGTAGTAGAGTATTTTCGAATTTTTGGATGTGTAACACATGTTCATATACCAGACCGAAGGAGGAGTAAGTTGGATAATAAGAGTAGAAAATGTGTCTTCTTAGGAGTCAGTGATGAATCCAAAGCTTGAAGGTTATATGATCCAGTTTCAAAGAAAATATCTGTCAGTAAAGATGTTACTTTTGAAGAAGATAAATGATGGGACTGGGGCAGGACAGAAGAAGAAACGCAAGTAAGATTTATTAGAATAGGAAGATGAGGATGAAAATGATGGAGAGGACGACCTGGATGAAGAGGAAAATGGTGAAACAAGTTCAAACAATTTAAATAGCAGTCTGACAGAGGCACATACACCTTCAAATAAGTCAAATACATATGGAGAATTGGCTGAAGAGAGTGAACGATGAAGAAGAGCACCAGGTTGGATGGTAGATTATGAAACAAGATAAGGATTATCTGAAGAAGAAAATATGAATGTAATGATGATGATGATGATTGAGGATGACCTAGTTTCGTTTGAAGAAGCAATGAAGAGTAAAAATTGGAGAGAAGCAATGTCAACAGAAATTGAAGACATAGAGAGGAATCAGACTTGGAAACTTATTGTACTGCCTAAAGGAGTCAAACCTATTGGAGTTAAATGGGTATTCAAAACTAAGCTTAACGAAGATGGGATGTAGAGAAGCTCAAAGCAAGACTGGTGGCAAAAGGGTAAGCACAACGCCATGGAGTAGATTACACTAAAGTATTTGCTCTAGTGGCAAGACTTGATACAATCCGTGTGATACTCGTAATTGTTGCACAATTCAGTTGGGAGGTTTTTCAACTTGATGTGAAGAGTGCTTTTCTTCACGGAGAGCTCAAGGAGGAAGTGTTTGTGCAGCAACCTGAGGGATTCATAAAGAAAGGAGAAGAAGAGAAAGTCTATATGCTAAGAAAGGCATTGTATAGCCTTAAACAAGCGCCTCGAACTTGGTACAACAGAATTGAAGCTTACTTTATGCGAGAAGGTTTTGAGAAGTGTTTCAGTGAACACACTGTTCACAAAGTCGCAAGGAGGTAAGATACTAATAGGTAGTCTTTATGTTGATGATTTGATCTTTACTTGGAATGGTAGAGCCATGGGTGATGAATTTAAAAATTCAATGATGCTGGAATTTGATATGTCTGACTTGGGAAGGATGAGACATTTTCTTGGAATAGAAGTTAAGCAGGGATCAGATGGAATTTTCATCTGCCAAAGAAGATATGTACGAGAAGTATTAGCAAGGTTTGACATGGGAGGTTGCAATGCAGTCAATAATCCGATAGTCCAATGTACGAGGTTGTCCAAGGATGTAGGTGGAGTTAGAATTGATGAAACTCTATTTAAGTTGGTAGTTGGAAGTCTTATGTACTTAACTGTCACTAGGCCTGACTTGATGTATGGTGTTAGTCTAATAAGCAGGTTCATGTCCAGTCCAACTATGTCACATTGACTTGCAGCAAAAAGAATTTTAACGTACCTGAAAGGTACAATTGATCTTGGGATTCTTTATCAAAAAGGAGAAAGCAACTTGAGATTCACATCCTTTACAGACAATGAGTATGTCGGTGACTAAGACGATCGGAAAAGTACTTATGGATTTGTGTTTATGATGGGGTCTACTGTTGTTTCTTAGTCCTCAGAGAAACAATTAGTGGTTGCTCTTTCTACTATGGAAGCAGGGTATATAGCAGCATCATTGTGTGTCTGTCAATGCGTTTGGCTCAGAAGGGTGTTGAAGAAACTTAGAGTTGAAGAAAAGGCAGAAACTACAATCATGTATATAACAGCTTTGTTATACAATTATCAAAAATTTCAGTGTTTCATGGGAAAAGCAAGCATATTGATGTAAGTTCCATTTCTTAAGAGACTTGGTGAATGATGGAGTTGTTGAGTTGAGCTACTACAACTCTCAGGATCAAATTGCATATATCATGACAAAACCAATAAAGTTGGAGCAGTTTGAGAAACTTCGTTGCATGCTTGGAATAATTGAAGAAAAGGCATGAACTGCAATTATGTGTGATAACTGCTCCGCTATACAATTAGCAAAAAATTCAGTGTTTCATGAGAAGAGCAAGTACATTGATGTTAGGTTTCATTTCTTAAGAGACTTGGTGAATGATGGAGTTGTTGAGCTGAGCTACTGCAACTCTCAGGACCAAATTGCAGATATAATGACAAAACCAAAAAAGTTGGAGCAATTTGAGAAACTTTGTGGCATGCTTGGAGTGGTTGAAGTTGCTAAAGAGAATGAGGAAGTGTCAAGTTTTATTGTCGCCCGAGCGAGAGGTTGTCACTCAAGCGACACTTCACAGGTGTAGAAGCCAAAGTCTCTGCATGTCTCTCGCCTGAGCGAGATGGTGTCACTCAAGCGACAATTTACAGTTTCAGAAACCAAAATCATTGTGTGACTCTCGTGTGAGCGAGAGAGGGTCGCTCAAGCGACAATTTGCAGTTTAGGAGCCAAATCTTTGTGTGTGTCTCACTTAAGGTATGAGGGGTCGCTCAAGCGACAATTTTGCAGTTCTGGGAGCCAAATCTTTGTGTGTGTCTCGCTTAAGCGAGACACACAGTCATCCTGCTCGCTCAAGCGAGCCTAAAACGCAGATGCATTAGTTTAAGGGAGGGATTGTTAGATAGTTGTTTTGTTTCAGTGTTCATGGAGAATAAAACTGATTAATTATCGCTTTATTGACATTGAAAATGCGGTCGGTTATATTTTTTTCTGGTTTGAATAAGGCTATATATAAAGTCTCAGCTGATGAATACAAAGTATGCAAGTTTTGTACCTTTCTACTATTTTTCATTTTCTGAGTTATAATATATATATATATATATATATATATATATATAAATAATATTTGTAATAATATATAATTCACAGAATATATTTATATATCTTGATGTTGATTATGTAATCATATGATAAATGGTTAATTGATATATGTGTTTGTACTATAATATGATAATATGCGTAAGTTATATCAACGTTTATTATAGTTTTATGTTGAATGTGAAATTTATACAATGATAGTGTAAAGTAATGATGTAAAAATCGTATCATATTGGCCGGTTTGATCGGAAAACTGGTGAATCGGACCTCTAACCAGTATGGTACAGATGTTGAACTGACCAAATATCAAAATTGCTCAAAACCGGTCAAAACTGGTGAACCGACAGATATTTGACTAAATCGTCTGGTTTATACACATATTTTTTAAAAAAAAAACTTAAAAACTCATTACAATGTGACCTATCTTTCCAACCATTCTTTAACACTTCAAGACACATGCTTCCAAGGCATACTAAGATTACACCTTTTGGTTTCTAACATTCGTGTGTAATCTCAGTGACATTTATGTAATCTTGGAGTACTGCCTGAAGATAGGATTTGGTACAAAAATATAATCTGGATATGAGACAACTTTAACTCATTGGTGTTAAATGTTAAAACTCAAATTTATTTGTTTTGTAGAGTGATTTGTGAACTTGTGTCATTTATTTATATTTTGTGGTTGTTAAGTGATACTTTTGGATTGATATATGTTTTGTAATTTAGACTGTGAATTTGTTAAAAAACTTAAAGTTGTTTGTTTATGTGAATTTTGAGTAGATTATGAATATGAATTATAAATTTGAGTATCTACCTATTTGATTTTTTTTTTGTTATAGGTGTTTATATATATATATAAATATAAGCATGTATGTACAGTTTAACTGACATGAGATTTAATTACTGAACCATCAGTTGAACCACTATACCAGTACTCTGACCGATTTGATAACAGGAACAGTTTTAACAAGACTGGTGTAAAGATTTATACAAATGTACTTTATCAACCATCATTTATTTCGATTACTTTAAAAAAAAGTCAAGTATAGTTAAATATCAATGGTGAATGATGTAATAACAGTACATAAAACTCGTAATTCATACACAGTTAATGCATACATATTTTTCTCTTTTTCGCAATTATATGAAGTATATGTGAAAATATAATTAATTAATTAAGGATTTAATATATATATTGACATTGTAACTGTTTTTACATTGTCGGTATATTATTTATTATTTATATGTTAATTATCATTGACTTTTAAATAAAAATAATATAAATTAATGGTGGATAATATGTTTTTGGCTTTGAAAAACTTTATACTCACAGTGAATATCACAGTGAATATATATTCAACTCATTAATTAATTAATGGGCATTGGACATTCCACTCACTCTATCTTGGATAAAGTGCATCCAAAATTAATTCGCCTAAAAGGACTTCTGCGTTCAATATCTGAAACTTATGTGCTCAATACATAGTCATTCAAGCTTAATGTTGTTAAAATGTGTCTAGAGCTTTGATAATGTATCTTTCTTGACAGCATCCTAACCAAAAATTCCTTATATATCCTGATCATATGCATTTTATAATATTCAATATACCTTGTGTAATTAAATGTAATGTTTCTGGTAAGACAAATTATAGGTTGCCAACAAATTTTTTTATAAAATGGAAAGTTTGATATCAATTACAAAACGTTGAAAACTCAAAATTCATTTTAGAAGAAAAAGTTTACTCAATACATTAAATATTATCTCATAACATAAAATATATGGAAAATAATATATTCTCCTACTAAATCATCTTAATTATCTTTTTACTCACAAAAAAATAACATATGTCATAAGTTAATATTTTATTTATTAATGATAATGATTAATATACAAATAACATGCATCACTTTCATGTGAGTATAAAGATTAATTGGAGAATGTAATAGAAAGATATAGCATTACTCAATATATTATAAAGAATATATTAGATATGAATCTTTCCTACAAAATCCTCGGAGAAAACCATGGAGATGGAGGCCCAAAAAGACTGAAGTGGAACTTCATAAGTCTTCAACGTGAATTAAGAGGATGACATATATTGAATGAAAAAAGATGTATGCACTAACATTATATGAGTTTTATACATTGTCACTATATCATTCATTATTGATATTTAATTATCATTAACTTTTCAAAAAAAATGGTGAATGATATGGTGTCTGTGTATAAATTTTTATATCAATAATATATTAGTTATATATCTCACCAAAAAAATATATGTTAGTTATATATCTCACCAAAAAAAAATATGTTAGTTATATAATAAAGTTTAACGAGTAGAAATTATAATATCCTCACTCTGTGTAGAACCAGATGAGTAGCTTAGATTGAGAGTATACATAGACTTAGTAAGAAAAATAGTTGTGAACTAGTCCGAATAAACTTGAGAGTAAGGGTGGAAGTAAGGTCATATCAGATTTTGTCATAAAAAATTTAGTCTATATAATATGTAGGAGCATGGGTCTGACCTGTTAGTCTGTTAAAAAAAATTCAAAGTCTAGGTCTGTCCTATTAACTTGTTTAAATGCATATTATACCATATAATATTAAAATAGGTCATCATGTCTATATTTAAATATGTTAATATTCCTACTTTTAACTATGTTATTCTAACTCTAACAATTCAATTATATTTTTATATTAAAATTATATATATAATATTACTTACATTAAATTGTGTAATATGAAGATGTTATATAATATAACTAAATAGGTTGACCTATTAGGCTTAATAGACATTTTGGATGACCTAAAGTCTGACCTGTTAAAGTAAATAAACTTTTCAAAAAGCCTGAGTCTAACCTGTTTACAAAAAAAAAAACTGATCTAATCTGATCTAACCTGTTATAGGCCATTGAGATGTAGTCTAACCTGTTTCCACCTTTACTTACTTGAGAGTAAAGGACTCTCTATGCTACTTAGAAGAGGGGTGAAATCCGAAAAATTACGGGGATAGTGTAGTTTGACTACACTATCACAGCTTTAGTGTAGCTTTTGAATTAATTACGGGTTTGGGTAGTTTTTAGTGGATCTCGTGGACCAGATCCATGATTTCACTAAAGTCGTGGACCAGATCCACGATTTCACTAAAGTCGTGGACCCCATCCACGATTTCCCTACAACGTGTCAGGTCTCTGTAAGTCGTGGACCAAGTACACGACTTTCATGGCAATGTCGTGGATGGGTCCACGAGTTCCATGCAATGTCGTGGACCACGTATACGACTTACAAGTTGTGTATCAAGTTGTGTATTGGATCCATGATTTCGAAGTTCTATATATATCCCCAGCCCCGAGTGTAAAAACCACACTGAAGGAAGAACTGTATGAAAAAATTGTAGCATACTGAAATTGAAGAACTCTGCATATTTAAGGTAACTTAAAATGCTTTAAATTTTTTTAGATCTTTTATTTTATATATAATTTTATGTGTTACCTTTGTTTAAATGTAAATATGTTTGTTTATATTTTACTCTATGTTATATGTAGATGGCAATTATTAGAGATATTGTTAGTGATTTTAGTGATGAGGAGGACATTGAGCTTTGTGATGACGAGGATGATGATGTTCAGATTACCACACATGAACCAGTTAGCGTAACATATCATAATCCTTCATCTTTTTTCGTTAACATTGATTATCAATCTGGACAAGATTTTCCATATAGAAGTACTCACATAAGTACTGATATAGATAATGATCTTTTTGTTGGTATGCAATTTGAATCAAAGGAGGCAACAATAAATGTTGTAAAACATTTTCATATTAGAAATTTTGTTGATTACGTTGTGGATGAGTCCAGGCCAGATAAATATGTTGTAAAATGTAAATATTATGGTGTTGGGTGTGAATGGAGACTATAGATATGTTATAAAATGTAAATATTATGGTGTTGGTGTGAATGGAGACTTCGATCATCAAAAAGTTTGAAGCGTGATATTTGAGAGATTAGAAAAATTAGTGGAAGACACACTTGTGTATCCACTAATATTTCTCAAGATCACACGAAGTTGAACTCATCTTTCATCGCAAACTGCATTGTGAAACTAGTATCAGAAGATCCTGATATACCAATTAAAGCATTAGTCAAGGAAGTGGTAACTCGTTTTGGTTATACGGTGACATATAGGAGGGCTTGGACTGCTAAACAAATAGCAATGTCCCAAATTTATGGTGATTGGGAGGGATCATACAAGGAGTTACCTCGTTGGTTAAATGCTGTTCAATATTATGCACCAGGTACAATTGTAAGATATTCAGCATCTAACCATTATGAACATAATACTTTAATTCCGATAGGGTTTTTTGGGCTTTCAAGCCATGCATTGAAGGATTCAGTTTTTGCAAACCAATCCTTCAAGTTGATGGCACGTTTTTGACTGGAAAATATGCTGGAACTTTGTTAATAGCTAGTTCCCAAGATGGTAATAGACGTATATTTCCAGTAGCATTTGCCATTGTAGAAGGAGAGACCAGAGAAGCATGGGAATGGTTTTTCTACAATCTTCGGACAAATGTTACCCCACAATCAAATATTTGCATAATATCATATAGGGGTACAGGTTTATTGGGTGCATTACGTACTGAGCTCCCGCAATGGTGTGATGGTCAATCTGTATATTGCATTCGTCACGTTGCTAGCAATTTCAACAAGGAGTTCCGAGATAATGATTTGAAAGAAAAACTCATTGAAATGGGTAAATCTTGAAATGAATGTCATTTATGTCAAACTGTTTGTATATTGGATTTTTGTGAATATTTATCTACTGTTGTAGGCTATGAATTGATGCGGCCTCGATTTGAGCGAATGCTTGCTGTATTGCGTCAAAAAAACTCTAGGGCGACAGCGCGGTTAGATAAAATCCCAAAAGAAAAATGGACACAATCATATGATGATGGGAGACGGTACGGCCATATGACGATGAATTTGGCAGAATGTGTAAATGAGATTCTGAAAGGAGCAAGGTTCTTGCCTATTACTACACTTGTTAGAGCAACATATCATAGACTAAACTCCTGGTTTGTACACCATAGAAATGAAGCAACTAACATGATAAGGGCAGGTCATGTTTAGTGCGAAGAATTGAGTAATGTGATTAA
This sequence comes from Lupinus angustifolius, assembly GCF_001865875.1. Classification (NCBI taxonomy): domain Eukaryota; kingdom Viridiplantae; phylum Streptophyta; class Magnoliopsida; order Fabales; family Fabaceae; genus Lupinus; species Lupinus angustifolius. The sequence continues at coordinate 19,530,579 of NC_032013.1, read as the reverse complement.
TGAAAATAACTGAAAAGCTACTTGTCAAATTGTACGAAATTTTTCGCGGGATTCAGGAGTCTCGGAAGTAGAAGTTGCTAGTACCGGTGGTAGTCGATACTCAAGAGTATACACAGTTAGATTAATGGATAATTGGTGTGATTGTGGGGAATTTCAATCACTTAAATTGCCACGTTATTGCTACTTGTGCATCATTGAACTTAGACTACGACCAATTTATAGGTAAGAGAACTTGCAGAAGGTTTATGGACATGAGTTTCAACCCATTGCAAATGAAGAATAGTGGCCTCCTTATTTAGGTCCAACGTTCATTCCTAATCCCCTTATGTGTAGGAACCGTACTAGAAGACCAAAAACTACACGTATACACAATGAAATGGATGATTCTCAGTCCCAACAAACTAAAAAATGTGGGTGGTGTAGGAGTGAAGGACACAATAGAAAGAAATGCCATTTCAGAAGTACCGAAGTCGGACAAAGTTTAAGGCAAAAGTAAGTGATGTAATATTCCACTTTTGTGTAATTTTGTAATTTTGTAATTTTGTGATATTGTAATTTTGTGCAATGTTGTGTAATTTTTTGTCATTCTTTGTAATTTTATAATTTGAGTAATACAATTGTGTACATACATATTCGGAATTTTAATTTTAATTTGTGTAATACAATTGTGTACAATTTGTAAATACACTTTTTAATTTAAAATTCATTAAGACATCAATTTATTATGTCAATTTAACACATCAATTTTTAAAATTCATTAACACATCAATTTATTACATCAATTTAACATATCAATTTTTAAAATTCATTCACACATCAATTTATTACATCAATTTAACACATCAATTTAAAATACATTTTGTAAATATAATCCATTAACACATCAATTTAAAATTCAAATTTCAAAAAACATACATATTCGAAATTCTAACAAATTTCAAAATTCAAACAAATTTCAAAATTTCAAAATTCAAACAAATTCGGAAGTACCAAATTCAAATTCTTAAAAAAAACACAACACATAAATACATAAATAAATATGAATTAAAAAAACGGAAAATCAAAATATTCAATGAAAGTCGTGGATAGTATCCACGACTTTGGTACAAATAACTAGGGTTTAATGAAACTCGTGGATGTGATCCACGAGTTCTGTGTACGAAATTTAAAGAGAGTCGTGGATATCAGCCACGACTTCAATGGAAGTCGTGGACTGCACCCACGAGTTTGGCCCAGGCTAGGTTTAGCCAGGGAATCTCATGCGTGGCTAGGGCACAAGTACCATTGCCAGGTACGAACTCGTGGACCCTATCCACGAGTTTGGTGAAGTCGTGAACCCCATCCACGACTTCCAACCCTATATATTGAACCATCCAGCACCTTCATTGTCACACCAAGTCATCTAAATCTTGCTTTCTAAAATCTTACTTTCTCTCATTTCCCGATAATTATTATCAAAAAAATGGAACATATTGGTCTAGGTCCAATTAACCCCTCCCTTCTCACCCTTCAAAAAAATCATGTCTCCACCAACATTTGGAATGGTGGAGAAGTGACTTTTCGAGCAAGGTTCAACTTTTGGCAAAATTTACCTTCTGCACCGGTGTTAGAAGTTATTCGTAACACGACATTTTGGCATATTCTCGATATCGGTACAATCGAAATCAACAACCACCTAATTACGGCATTAGTTGAGAGATGGAGGTCGGAGACTCACACCTTTCATCTACTTGTTGGCGAGTGCACAGTAACTCTTGAAGATGTCGCATACCAACTTGGGTTGCCAATAAATGGAGCTCCTGTTACTGGCATTACAAGTGGTAATTGGGAAATGATTTGTCACAACTTGTTGGGTGCATCCCAACTGACAAACAAATTATGGGTCAAAGAATCCAAATGAGTTGGCTCGACTCAACTTTTGCGGTTCTACCACCACATGCTGATGATGTTGTTATTGAGCAACATGCAATAACGTTTATATTATGCATGATTGGAGGCTTCCTCATGCCAGATACATCAGGATCACGAGTCCACCTGATGTATCTCCCATTGTTGGAGGACTTGTCACAGACATTCCAATATAGTTGGGGTTCAGCTGTATTGGCGTGTGTATATAGTGGAATATGTCATGCGGCACTCCTAAGTCACCAAATTGAAATCGGTGGATGCTTGCATTTACTACAGTCATGGGCATATGACCGCATCCCAATGCTAGCTCCAATAGTACACAACAATGACTCACAAACTTTCCCTTTAGTCCAAAGGTATATTTTTTCCATGATTTTATTACTAAAATTCTTCAAATTACAATAGTTTTTGTTTGAAATTATTCATATAATAATAACTACCAATAACATTACATTTTAGGTCGTCGCAACATCTAATCACCACCAACATCCCTGGTCATGCAACGAACATAATACGATCAATGTTGGGTCGCTTGCGCATTGATTAGGTAATTTCTGTAAATTCTAATTTTTAATATATTTACTATTATTTCTAACTATTCTTGTATTCATTAATTACTAACTTTGTTTATATATTAGTTTGTGTGGACCCCATATAGGAACATTACCTATGTGGGCCTCATACATGATGTAGTCAGAGCACGTGTGCCACTCATCTAATTTGCACTTGTTGAGTGGCATACTGCTGATCGGGTGATGAGGCAGTTTGGTCTACAACAACCCATCCTAGAACATCCCAGAAGATCCAATTAATCTGGAGAAACAACACAAGATGGATCTACGTGGGAAGAATGACTACAACTGGCCTCAAAAGCATGACTAGTGGATTCAGGTTTGGAATAACCGGAAAAACTATCTGGTCAATGGTTTTCCCGATAACCAGGTTTTGTACCATTACTCGCAGTATATGCAATGGTACACAAAGGACAAGGAAATACATATCTCCAGATGGAGCATATTCATCCGGATTGGTAATAACAAAAACATTTCTAATTATATTTTATTTTATTTTGTGTTGACATATTCTAACAATTTAATTTTTTTCATTTATTTAGTACAATTTTATCAAAATGATTCGGGATAGGTGTGCTCCTACAAATGTGTTTCCAAATCCGTTGCAGTCATTGAATGACGTCTATCAAAACTGTAATGAGATGATGGAAGCATCTGCTCAACTAATTCCAACCGCCTTCTCCTCAACTACTTCTCAAGCTCCTCCTCCACAACAGTTCCAAATTCCTTTTGCACCTGAATATCAACAACATTATGAGAGTTAAACTCAGACGGATACTTTTCCGCAGGCATACACTCAGACTCCTGCTCCTCAACAACAACATCCTTTTGGGTTTGAAGGTTATGGAGCAATGGGTGACTACTCATTTTCTCAATTAGCATCATCTTCGCAATTTCAAGGAATGCCATCAATGTTTGGCACTACTTCAAATACTCCATTCTCGGCATTCAACTCTCAACAATATTATCAGCCGACAATGCCTTCACAAACAAACGATGACGATGAAGATGATGACGATAGGAAGATGATGACGATAGTAAAGACGAAGATGAGGAGTGTAACGCCCCGAAAAATACTTCTAAAAAACATTGCAGAAAATGGGTAAATTTTTTTTTTTTGAAATGGTGATGTATAATTGTTTCCTTTTCAAAACCTTCCTTTCCCAGGACATCACTTTAAGTAACTCGAATGCGGAAAATCAACTTATCATTATCAAATGATAACTTAACTTGATTCACAATTTCCTGAATAACATAATGCATATAATCGATTAAGTCAGAATTAGTTAATACAAACTAAGTCAACAAGGCGGAAACTTCCTCACCACTAACATATACAAAAATAAAAAAGGAACACAGCCCCCCATCAAAACAAAAAGGGGACATCGACGAGCCCACAAGCTGACTCAGAAAATTCCAGGAATGCTGGACCCCTCACTTGGGTCCTCCTCCTCTTCCGAGTCAGACACGAAGTCAATCACCTCCACCGAACTCTCTACATTTACGAGTTCAATGACCTCGTCCTCCTCTTCCTCTTCTTCCACTTCGTTATGCCATAACCCCGCGGCATAATTCGGAGGGGATGACATTCTCAAAACCTTGGTCTTCTTACAGGGACCTCCTCCAAGAACCCGGCTCCTCATGGCTCTACTGGATGACGAAGCACCCAAACAATCTGACCATATCCTCCGACCGTGGAAGTGAATGGCGCCATCACTCCTGGCTGGCGGGTACCAAATTCCATTCTCTGGAGACCTTAGCCCCCTTGGCGGCAAGGTGAAAGAAGTG
>NC_032013.1:19525615-19526211 GCF_001865875.1 Lupinus angustifolius | reverse complement strand
TGTGCCCATCACTATTCCATTGTCCCATCGGGGACATGGTGAAGTGATAACCTCGAACGTGACTATTGTTGTTTACATCTGTATAGCAAACATATACAAACAAGAACAATACAATAGAGAGAGTAAGACATCTAATGAACATAAATTCATTGACGATGTGGACTTACTCAGAATATCACACTCAGACATAAAATATATTTTTAACATATAGATCATCATTTATCATAAACATCATGAAGTAATACATAACTTACCATCTATTTCAACATTACCAATATATCTAATAATATAATCAACATTCTACATTACAATCATATTACATGCATAAACGTGGGAATGCACAACACTTATGGCTCATAGGTGGGAATCCACTTCCACAATGATAATGTATGCATGATATGTCATGATTATCCATCCAACATCCTAATCGGAAATAATCGAGAGTACAGGTCCCGTACCAAGCCGCTTTGTACGCACCCGAAATAACATATCCTCGCAAGGAATTTAAAAATAGATCGATCGGTCCCTCAGGAACAGTCCTACCCGGATCTAGGTCGTACAAACGCTTTCTGGGCATCCCTCTCATCGATCTCGAA
>NC_032013.1:19524257-19525515 GCF_001865875.1 Lupinus angustifolius | reverse complement strand
TCCCCTAGTTCACGACCTCAAGTCGGATACTTGCCCAACAAGGCATAAACACAAACAATGCTTTCATACCTTTGTGGAGTCATGCTTCGCATCTAAGCCATGATCTCATTCCACAACCTTTGTATCACAACACACCCTACCCGGGTTCATCACATTGTTCACAACATCATTTTATTCCAATCTTCCCACACCGTCCCTCGCCCAAGCGGGGACTAGTCGCTCAAGCGATAATTCGTCTTTAAATCTTAAATAAACTGAAGTTTTCCTCGCCCAGGCGAAGGGATTATCACCCAAGCGAGACCTCTCTCGCCTAAGCGAGAGAGTTCCAGAAACTCATTAAAATCCTGGGTTTTTTTTTCTTTTTTTCCCAAGCGAAGCTTTTGATCGCCCAGGCGAGACATCTCTCGCCCAAGCGAGATAGTTCCAGAATTTCATCAAAATCCTGGGCTTTCTCGCCTAAGCGGGACCCTTGCTCGCCCAAGCGACGCTTTGTCGCCCAGGCGAGGGAGTTCCAGAACCAAAACTTCCCCTCGCCTAGTCCCTCGCCTAGTCCCTCGCCCAGTCTTCGCCAAAGCGAGACTGTGCTTGCCCAGGCGAGATTTTCTCGCCCAAGCGACAGGGACTTGGACAGAATACCAACTTTGCCCTTTTTGACAACCGAAACACATTTAAACATGTTTTTTCAAACACCTGCACCCAGAAAAGTTCCCAACAACATTCATATACAATATTAAACACATTTTATCAACAAGCATATATATTCAAAAGCATTAAAACATACAAAATCTTGGATTTCTGAAAACCCATGTTAACTCCAAAACCTTTGAGATGGTTTAGGAGATCCGGGTGTCATATTCGGACACCACTATGTCACAGTGTGTTCTCTCTCACACACAATATTCAATACATTCCCTCAACAATCATATATCTTCAAAAAGCATCCAAACATAAAGATATTGGGTTTCTTAAAACCCAAGTTAACTCCAAAACCTTTGAGATGGTTTAGAAGATCCGGGTGTCATATTCAGACACCACTATGTTATGATGTGTTCTCTCTCACCTTAATGATGCGTGCTTTAACTCGTCAACTAAGGGTGGTTTGGTTTCAAGGTTCGAACACCGAAATCTTCATAACTACCAAAATAAAAAACTGTTAGTTTCCGATATTTCTAAAATCGTTACTAGAATACTTAAAATTATTTCTCTTTTTCCCATCGTGATTATACATCAATTTCATCCATCCGGTCCAACATCACAT
>NC_032013.1:19523537-19524157 GCF_001865875.1 Lupinus angustifolius | reverse complement strand
AAAATGAGTTAGAAGGTGTTTTAGAAAATTTCAACGGTTGAATATGTTCTTGACATACTCATGAACAACATACTTAAATCTCATCAACATCCATTGGTTGAATGTTGAGAGATCAAGGATTGAAGATGGAAGAAACAAGGAGAAATGAGAGAAAAAGATGAAGAGAGGATTTTTACCTTCTCTTGAAAATTTGAAAATGAGAGAGTGTGAGAGTGAAGTGTGGAGTGTGGAGGGTTTAATGAGAGAGGGAAATCAGATTTCCTCTAGGCAATGATGACAAAATCTCATAGGGTGACTAATGATGAGCTCATGAGATATGGGTGAAAGTGATGTGAGATTTGCTTTATGAAAGTCAAATCTCGCATCCCAATATGAAATGATCACTTCGTGGACACGTGTGATAAACATGCCCGAGTATTATCAGCCACTACTTGATCGGTATTATAAATCGCTCGATCTTAATATTCGATTAGAATTTTGGATTTCGGCATTCCGAGTGAAAAATATTTAGAAAATAGGTACGAGTGCACTCAGGGTCTCTGTTGACTTGAAATGCAATTACGAAGCCAACGGCGCAATCGGAATTCGATTCCGAGTTACGGAACTCAAAAACCACTTTT